>NW_027281964.1:0-26970 GCF_046629955.1 Centroberyx affinis
TTCATGGCGATCGAGGTCAACTATCTGATTTACTAGCAATAGGAAGGGGATTGAGTTTGTAGATGAGGGTGCCGCTCCTGGGTTAGGGTTAGGTTTAGTGTTAGGTAAGTGACTTGGGTTAGGGTTAGGTTAGGGTTAGGTTTGGGTTTAGGGTTAGGTAAGTGACTTGGGTTAGGGTTAGGTTAGGGTTAGGGTTAGCTTTAGTGTTAGGTTTGGGTTTAGGGTTAGGGTTAGGTAAGTGACTTGGGTTAAGTAAGGTAAGTAAAAGATTATCCCATGACCCTCCCTTCTAGGTTTAGTGTTAGGTTTGGGTTTAGGGTTAGGTAAGTGACTTGGTTTAGGGTTAGGTTAGGTTTAGGGTTTGTAACTTGAGTTGTTTTCCCAACACTCATTCAACGTTACAGTTCATGGCACGAGGGAACATTTTTTTAGGTCTTTTTTTTATGTGGTCTCCATCTTTGGTCTCCAAGCTTTCATTGCTGTGATGTTTTCTCATGTTTGGTGCCAATCGGACATTGCGTCATTTTCTGCACCGCACTTGCTCCTTGGATTTCCTGTTGATGACGTTTGAGGGGTTAGGGTTTCTGTAGGTGGTTATTATTCATGCGAAAGTGTCGCGGATGGCTACGTCATTACGTGATGACACACCGCGATGAAATGTACGTCTTGAATACCCCCCCCCCCCCGCGATCGTCCACATCTGTGTAGCTGTTGTTGAGTTGGGTTGAGCACGGCTGTACAGCTGTACTGGGTCCTGTAGTTTGATGACAGCACCGTTCCCGGCGCTGTCTTTTAAATGTCACCCAGACGCCTCCTCAGGTAAGGAAATGGGTGAGGGGATTAGTCACAGTGACAGCCACCCCCCCCCCCTCCACTCCACCCCCCTACACCCCCCCTGGCCCCATCCTCTCCTCTCTATGGCCTTCATCTCTCTTCACTCGCTTTCTCTTTCTGCCTCTCCTGCTGTCTTCTTCTCTCTCCCTCTCTCTCTCTTTTGGGCATGGCACAATGCATTTAACATTGCCAAAGCATGAGGAAGACTATATGCATATACAGTATATACACATATACTGTATATTGTCCTTAGGTTTTGGCAAGCCGTTATTAATTTTTGCTGCTATTGTACCCCATTTTGGCATTTCACCAAGGACGTATGGTAATTTTTGGGGTTGTGGCCTTGCTCTCAAATTCTTGATACATTTGGGTAATCTTTCAGAACAAATTTTCTGTTAAATTATCAAATTTGGGGCATGAGGTGAGGAAATGTAATTCCGCCCCCCATTCAACCCCCCCCCCATGTCACTCTTACTTTCTCCCTCACTGACTCCTGTCTCCTGGGTTCGGAGTTTCACGTCCTTTGTTCGCGGGAGGAGCTTTTCTTCTCCATCGGCCAACACCGATTCACTGTCCTCCCCTGCTTCAGCCTGTGTAATACTCCTAAGGCTAGATCAGCAGGGTTCCAAGGCAGGGATGAAAGGACACAACTTCCTGGTCACAGATCTAGCAATTAAAGTAATGAGGATGTTCAGCGCTCATGGAAGCCAGGCCTGAGCGCTCCGCTCGCCGACTACTGGGCCCGACCCCGGGAGCCGCACAACCCCAGGCGAGGCTGCTGCCTGCTCCTTATCAGAGGGGGATGTCCTGTTCCCACATTCCTAGCTAAATGATCCCCTTCCCCGTGTTGGTCCTACCACTCAGGGGTATAGGAAGTGACATTCCTGTCAAAGCTGCCCCATGGAGTTTTATTTGAAGGAAAATGTGAGCACTTTTTCACCTCGATCACGGTGAGAGCGCAGTATGCCGCCGGACTGCACACTGCAGAGATGCTCGGGCCGGTGGGGCCTTTTGCCCGAGTGACACTTGCACGCGAATTAGGAGACCTACTTGGGTCAAGTGTTTTGACTCACCATGTCGCTTTTTAATTATACTATTTGCGGGGACCTCGATTGCGTGTAGTCGACATCGCCGTGTGCGTGCCACCCATCCAGATGGTATCTCTTTACGTAGACCTCTGAACACATCAAATCACAGGGCATCTTAATGTAGCATTCTGAGGTTTTTTTTGACAGGAGGTTGCACTCCTAATGACTTACAGTGACTCTCATTTCACCATAAAGGAGTGCTCCTCCGCAATTAGAGCTAATGAAAAATTCATGTGTGGCACCTTCTCAGCCGTCCCCACAAATGAGCGAGCCACGCTTAATGCACCCCTGTTTGTATTAGGGTGGCAGCCTGGCATGTTGGCAATTAGTGCTTACCCTGACAAGCCACCATAGTGTGGGGCTGGGGCTGGGATGCAAGAGGGAGGCGGGGGGGGGTTGCTGGGTGTTACACATGAACATCTCCTCCCCTTTAAGAGTCATTTCTTTGCTGAACAAAATAAAGAGAGAGGGGAACTGTATCCCCAAAAGAAGGCTGGAAATAGTTCTCGGGCTAAACGGGGCTCTTTTGTGGTGGAATCTGAAAATACAAACGAGGCCTTTTTAACTTTATTGCTACGAGTGCCTTAGGTGTCTCTTTCTACCAATCTCAACATATGTCAAAGGAACAACATGTTAAATATTTTGGAAGGTGTTTTTCTCTTTCCTCTGTTTTCCAAAAGCAAAGTTGTGACCATGAAGCATCTGCTCTAACACAGTCTGGTCAGTGATTAAGAAAGACACAAAGGCCCATGTGCATAAAGCGTGTCACCCTCCTGATTGGCGTCACTCTGTCCTCCTGGCCCGTCCCACAATGCAACACACACCCTGTATTTCTGGTTGAGTCGTCTTGCTCAGGAACAGAACAGGAAACGCTGGTTGCGTGTTGCAGGGGGAGATAGGCTGGGCGGACTGAATGAAGTCAATCTCGAAGGCTGATTGGCTTTGTGGGCATGGTCCACCGCATCAACCACACACTTCAATTTATTTCAATCTTCCTTTTCTTTTTCACTCTCTCTCATTGCTCTCGCTGGCTTACCCTCTCTCTGTCTCGCACACACACACACACACACACACACACACACTCACACAGGTTTGCATATGACAGCCAGGGCTTGATGGGGTTACAGCTGTCGACGGTCTTTATTGAGCTAAACCGGCGTGACGGCGGAGTTTTGTTATGCCGGGAACAAAGGAAAGGAGGGATGCTGGGATGACATTGTCTGTGTGGATAGAAGTGTTGTCATCGCTGGGCTTAAAGCAGCCAAGCTCTTCTCTGCACTAATGGTGGTGATATTCATAACACCAGAGAGGATTTGGTCGTTCTTTGACCTCCCTGTACATTAGTGAAGTATGTTTTGATAGGTTGTCAACTTCTTCACTGACTGTCCCAAGTGCAATGTCGGTTTAAAAAAAGAAACAAAAACGTAAGCCTAGTTTTGGTTCGCTTTGAAGTGTTTGCTGTTGGTTGGAGATCATTTCAAGGCTCATCAGCTAAAAAAAAAAAAACCCACTCCTTTTTTTTGTACAGAGCTATCAACCTTGAAATTTCTTCTCACAAAGTGACACGTCACAGGCCCTCCTTTTGGGAAAATCCCATATGCATTTCAATGATTTTTTTTTTTTCTTCTTCGTCTTTCTCTTGATTTCCCCTTCAGTTCCCACGCGATGGGCCTTAATCAGTTGTGCACCTTAAGCGGAGGGGGCCTGTGAGAAGTCTCGTGCATCGCCTACGAGTCGGCCCAAAACGTGTTTGCTGTGGGATTACCAGAGTAGGGGGGGGGGCGAGGGGGGGGCGGGGGGCTGGGTGGCTGTGCAAAGGTAGCCATGGGAAGGACCCCCTGTCGGCCAGGAATGCCAGTCAGGTCATGGAAGGGGAGCGGGGGTGCTGAGGGAACACTCTTGGGATGGGGCAGGTGCCTTTGTGAGCCCTGTCAGCCATCAAAGCAGAGGCAGAGCTGAAAAGGTTAGTAGAGGCGAGTAAACCCCCCCCCCCTCCCCCCCCCCCCCAACCCCCACACCCCCCATACCCCACTCCCACCCCTTGGCTTCATCTTGGCTTGAAATGTGGGTGCAGGACTTGACAGCCATTTCATTCTCCCATACTCCTCCTTTTTGTACACAGCCATTTATTACTCCTAAACGGACAAGGGATGTAGAGGGAGACAAGTTTCCCCCCAAAAAAAGCCACGATACCTGATCTTGTTTTGGCCAAACGTATTGAATTGAGTTTGCAGTGGCTAAGTACTGTTTTCAATGTGACTAACACCTTGTAAAAGGCCTATTGTGCTGCTATTGTGAGAGCCGTCCTCAAAAGGCAATGATACCTTTATGAGCTTGTTAATAGTATCTGCTTGCGGCAATAGAATGCTTATGCACTGTAATGGGCTGTAAAGTTGAAAGTGGAGGGATTTCACTGTCTGTGATGGTTTAAATTCAGACAGCTGATGGATAATTGAACTGCATTAACATGGCACATAAACCGGAGTCAGACCCAGAGAATGAGGGGTGCTGGGAGAAACAAAAGAAAAGGAAAAGAAAAAAAAAATATATATAATAATGTTACCTCACAGTGATATAAGTCTCAGCTCAGCCTGTCCTCGCAAAGCATAAAGCGGCGAGCCTTTACAGTGCGGTGACAAATTGTGGTGCGTTTCTTAATGCTTCTCGGTGGGACCGTCCCCTGCACCTCGTGTTTGGGTGAGGGGATGGGGGGTGGGGGGGGGGCACCTCCGTGGGGAGGGTGTACAGGTTGCGTCATGGGACCCGAGGTGTCCCCTTTTGTGCGGCCCGTCAAACGTGGTTAACATGCGGCCATTTATCTCCCAAACCCCCTGGGTGCACAATGGTCTGGGTGAGCAGGGGCCGACAGTGGAGTGAGGAGGGAGGAGGGAGGAGGTGGTGGTGGTGGGGGGGGTGAAGCGAGGGCTTAGTTGTGGTGCTGCTCCTATTCTCCCCCTCTTCTCTCTCTCTCTCTCTCTCTTTTCTCTCACTCTCTCTTTTCTCTCTCCATCTCGTTGTCTCTGACCCTGTCTCCTCCTTCCATCCCGTCCCTCCGCCTCCCTCCTCCCTCCTCCCTCCTCCCTCCCTCCCTCCTCCTCCCTCCTCCCTCCTGTTTCTCCTCTCTTGGCTGCACACAACCCCTCTGTCATTGTTTGGTTTCATTATTTTCCCCCGGGGCACTCCTCAGTGTGCGGTTCAGGCGCTATCTGACAAGGTGCTTCAGAATGTCGGGAGCCCCTGCCAGACAGATTGGACCTTGTGAATGTGTTGTAGTTGAGCAGGCCCAGGAGCAGTGGGGTGAAAACAATGAGGTGGATTGTTGGTTCCCACTGCCACCGCCTCCCCCCCCCCCCCCTCTCTCTCTCTCTATCTCCCTCTCTCTCTCTCTCTCTCTCTCTCTCTCTCTGCCCGCTCTATATCCTGTAAAGTGCAGTAACAGTAACAGTTATACCTGACAATAAAGCTAGACTTTTACAAGCGGCTGATCCTATTGTTAGCATGTACAAAAAAAAAAAAAAAAAAAAAGGCATTCAATGTGTAAAGGAAGCGGCGGTGCGAGAAGTGCCTTGAAATGAGTGAGGGAGAATTAGGGCCCCGGCAATTGGTTCTGTTTGTGAGAGGACAATACTAGTTGAATTACACACTTTCCACGAATGTGCATCAGTCATTCCAAATCTGCTGCACACTACTGTTTCGGAAAAAGGCCCCCTCTGTTTTATAACATTTTCTGAATCTATTGCATTGTGCGAGGCTAAGACACAGAGCACACACAGAGGTTTACGGTGTTTTGCGGTGGTTATAATGTGGAAGATAAAACCCCTGCTTTGATATCGCCCGCTCCAAATAAGCCCCTCAGCCTGCGAGCACCTGCCAACAGGGAGGTATGCATTCATCTCATCCCTAACAGGATTATACTGCTCTGTAATTGATTCATTTGCAGTGAGGGGAGGTGACAGTGCTTTGGAAATGAGAGTTTAGGTAACAGGCGCCCCAGAATTCAGCCGACTCCATGTGTCAATTTTATTACATCAGTCCAGATGAACTTGAAAGGCTGCCTTTGTGCTCACTCGTTGGCTGTTTGTGCCTCGCTCAAAGGGACCGGATTCAATAGGGGTCATTGATGTGTGTGTGTGTGTGTTTTTTTTCTTTTCTTTTCTTCTCTTACCGGTTTGCGGGATAGTGCACTTTATGTATCTGCGTCCGTGTATTACGGGGGGGGGGGGGGGGGGGGGCAGAGTGCCGGAGTGCCGTGTTTTGACGCCCCCACCCCCCCCACCCCCTGTTATCTCGTGTGTAAACAGGTGAATCGTTTGAAATAGCTCGATGCTTTTCGGAGCAATTGATCCGACACAGAGTATGCATACAGGATTTAACGTCTAGATGAGCTTTACAGATGAATTGAGCTGCAAGGGTGATGTGACAGGAAACATGACTAACGGGGTCAATCGATGGCTCGCTCTCATGATGCCGCGATGCAGTCAGTCAGCATTCATTCCTGTACCAAACATAGATGCTGAACGAGTACACAAGGTTTTCTGGCCCATTTAGCTGTTAGACACCAAAATCATCCATGTGTCCCTGGAAGATTGCTGTGCTAGCATGAGCCTATATCACTCAACATATGCTAAAGTGTTAGCATGGAGAGTACTGTCACTCATCGTAGTGTATGCTAAAGTGTTAGCATAGAGCCTACTACCACTCAACATAGTGTATGCTAAAGTGTTAGCATGCAGCCTACTACCACTCAACATAGTGTATGCTAAAGTGTTAGCATGCAGCCTACTATCACTCAACATAGTGTATGCTAAAGTATTAGCATGCAGCCTACTATCACTCAACATAGTGTGCTCAATAGTGTATGCTAAAATGTTAGCATGGAGCCTATATCGCTCAACATAGTGTATGCTAAAGTATTAGCATGCAGCCTACTATCACTAAACATAGTGTATGCTAAAGTGTTAGTATGTAACCTACTAGCATTCAGCATCGTGCATGCTAAAGTGTTAGCATGGAGCCTACTATCACTCAACATAGTGTATGCTAAAGTGTTAGCATGGAGCCTAATATCACTCAACATATTGTAGTATGCTAAAGTGTTAGCATGGAGCCTACTATCACTCGACATAGTGTAGTATGCTAAAGTGTTAGCATAGAGCCTGCTATCACTCAACATAGTGTAGTATGCTAAAGTGTTAGCATGCAGCCTACTATCACTCAACACATGGATGATTTTGGTGTCTGTTAACAGATAAGCTAACCAACAAAACAATCTCCCAAACACTTGGTGTATCTTTTAAGTTGAGCTGGAGCCTCTTTAGGCCACATTTATCTCACATGTCATCTATCTTCATGGCGGGTAGAGGTGGGCGGGTGGGGGAGTATTGAAAAGAAGTGTGTGTGTGTGTGTGTGTGGTGTTGCGGTTAAGAGTAAATGTCTGAATAGAACTATAGAGAGTGGGGTCCCCCCCTCCCTCCAGTCCCCATGTAAACCAGTTCACCTGAAAGTAATGGTCCCACCAGGCCAGACCCCCGTCCCTCCTCCAGGCATCTAATGAGCCTGGGAAAAGAAGCCCCCTGGTACAGAACTAGGTGACCCACTGGACAGGGGCTGCCCCGGGGTGAGGGGGGGGGGGGGGGGGGTCGGGGCAGTGGGGGGGTGAGCTCCACGTCTCAGGAGCCTCCTTTGTCTGCGCGTCTGGCACATAAGCAAAAAAAAAATAAAATGTGAAGATGGTGATATATGGCTTTGCTTAATGCATCTCATGAGTTAGGGAGGAAAAAGGGAGGAGGGGATGGGCGGGTGTGCGTCTGGAGAGTGAGTTTCAGAGGGAAAAAAATATACCAAAGGTTAGCACTCCTTTATTTGGGTGGAACTGAAGTTGATGAAATAAAAGAAACTGATAGGTCCTGTCCCATTTCTGTGTCATGTGTATGGATTGACGCCGGTGCAATCCTCTTTGGGCTGGAAATCTAGGTTAAATGCAAATTGATCCAAGCGATACCAGACAATAATTACCATCCAACTTATGTATACGTGCACCAGACCAGAAGAGAATTCATTAAGACCTGGATGTGTCTGCACTGTAAACCCCCCACTCGCCATTCAAATCAATTGACAACAGTAATTATTTTAGCCTGGGCTTTACAACAACAACACAAACAAAGGGCATTATCCAAAAGGCCCGGGGATGGTTCCACCTTAAACTAACTGTCCCCGCAGACTCAGATATGGGAAATGCCGTGAACAATATGCGGCGGGTCGAATAACAATAGCGGCGGCGTTACGAGACTTCCTTGAAATAATTCACATTCAACATAAACCGCGCTTTTTCCGGATGTGTGCGCTGAGTGGCATCAATCTGATTATGGCATATTACAGTAAAAAAAAATGGCAGCAGAAAACAGCATATTCATCACTTTTTGAGAAACGTCCTAGTTCATCCAACTGTCTTTGTAATAATTACAAAACACTAATTATACTTTTTCTCCTCTCTCTCTCTCTCTCTTTCCGGTGCGGCCCTGCCTCGGTGACAACATAACCAAAAAGCAGGTAAGCAACAACTGACAAAAAGAAAGATACACACACACACACACACACACACACACACACACACACAGTGGCACCATGCTGTATTTGCCTATTTCGATAGCCTTTGTAGTGTTTCACAGTGATCGGTGTCCTTGAGACATGTTCACTTTGCTGATTGTAAGTAATTTGCTGACACTTTGTGTCTTGGGGTTTTGCTGACCTTGTCACCGCGGTGTTGGTTCTTCTTCCATTTCTGAGAACACACACTAAAAAAAGAACCGTGTCGCTGCCGCCTTCCCGTACCTCTTCATTTATTTCCCACTCTTCTCTCTTTCCCCTTTCTAAAAATTGTTTTTTGCATGTTGCTTCGTACGCTTTAGGAGTGAAAAACGTACTTATCTTTTTGACTACAGGTGGATTTTGCCCACCCGCATGTCTGAGTCAGGCAAAATTACCAGATTTGCAATGTCGATTATGAAGTCTGACGAAAAAAAATGTCAGGTGGCCTGGAAACAGAATTTCATGAAAACAATATTTTGATCATCTTTGAAGGGGAGAATTAATATTTAACCAGTCTAATAAAGTCTCCTGCCCTAGCAAGCGCTTTCAAGCAGAGCAACAATATATCCCTCCACCTGAGGGAATGCAAAGACTCCACTATCTCTCCTCTCCCTGCTTACTTTAATGGTCTTTGGGGCTTCCAGACATTAATACCAGACTAGGCACACTAGTCTCCCCAAAAACACATTTCTGGTCTCCCTCTCCCTCTCTCTCTCTCTCTCTCTCATTATTACTTGGGAAAGGAAAATGTATTCGTCCCAATAAACACACCGAGATGTGTTTTTTTTTTTTTTTGGAGTGTGGTGCGGTATATGCGCTCCAGATTAGAACCGCAACTTTGAGTTTTTTAATGATGCCTCCTTCCTGCGGGAGTTTGATAACGACTCGACGCCCTTCAACATAAAACAGAATTAATTCTAAATGATCATATATAGCTTTGTTTGTACAGTGGAGAGTCACATTGACGGTGATCAAATTAATGAAGTGAGGCCTCGGTGGAGATGGTATAACATTCCACTCTGACTCCTCACCTAGGATAATTTAGGGGCTAAGTGTATAACTTCTGGAAAAACTTCTGGGCATTTAACATTGCATTTAAGGATTCGGGCCCCTTCAAAGCACGGTTGCATTCACAGGTCAAGAGCGGCTTTCTGTGCGAGAACACAGTTCAGTACATAGTGTAAATAATGTGTCATTCTCAGTCACTGCGACAGTTACACACCTTTGCCTCAAGATCCGTCATGACTGGCTATTTTGGAGCCGCGCTGATGATCTGATAAAAGGGAAGCAGATGGTGACAGAAAGAGACACAGTGTTCAGCTGCAGCTCCGCACTGTCAGCCAATGAAAAGCCGTTCATCTCTGTGAGGGTTTTTAAATAATAGATAACTCTTCTTCTACTCAACTTTTTTTTTTTTTCATATAAATAAATGTCAGATTTGCGACTCTCTATTGCTGATTGATACCATTCAGTTGTGATTCAGCCTCTTAGCCAGTGCATGAAATCTTTTACATTTGCACCTATGATGGGATCCTTCAACAGCAGCTTGTTTGGAATAAATATAAGATAGTAGAAGAAATATAAGAAGTTACAGTCTACATTAAGAGTCTTTATTATTACATTATGTTAGGTCAGCGCCTAAAAATAAAGGTGCTGAATATGGTTCATTTTTGGACTCCTTTGCTTAGAGACTTGCATTGTGTTCTTGTTTATCTGGCCTTGTGTAGCCTCATTTGCAATGGATGGGGTTTGCTTACTTTCAACATTCATGCCATCGGCCCGCCATCCGATAACTAAGAATTAAGAACGTTGAGGTTCTCGAAAAAGGTTGTTTGCGGAACCAGAAACGGTTCTTCTGTGGCATCGCTCACGAAGAACCCGAATTTGTGTTTGAGTGCGAAAACACCCCGAGCATCGTTAAGTGTCGCCGAAATCGGAAAAAGGAATCGAAGGGCAGGCAAACTGACTCGGGGGGGTGGGGGTTGGGGGGGGTCGGTGTGTTTGTGAGCGTGCGTGATACGACCGCCGCGCCGGGCCTCTCAGAGCGCTCTTCGCATTGTTTTTTTCTCGATGACGCGTAAAGTGTCGCCCTCTTCGGCGGCGGCGTTGTCCCCGGGCTAATTTTCGATTTGTGGAGGAGAGAGAGAGAGAGAGAGAGAGAGAGAGAGGAGAGGCTCCGCTCTCTCACACTCAGGATCAAAAAGGGAAAGGAGTCTTGAGAAAATTGTGGCGTTGAGAAAAGGGGAGTCTGATGATATTCAACAATTAGGCGGGTTTGCTTAATGGCTAATTGGGTGAGGGACTCTGGATGGAGGGAGAGTGGGGGAAAGAAAGGGTCCCTCCTTGCACTTCTTTTTCGAGTGCACCTAGAGTGTGGCTGGAGAGGGAACACTAAAGGCTCGCTATTAAAGGATTAAAAATGTCCCAGTGGCATGAGCTCCCCCCCCCCCCTCCCTCCCAACCCCCCCGGTCCGGAGCTCCTCTGCTGACTGCAGCGGGGCCGGTTTTGGTTTTCAAAGTGTTTACCCCCCCACCACCACCACCCCTCCCCTCCACACCCCCCCCCAAGTCCTCCCTCTTTCTCAGTCAGTGAGCGATACATCTTTGAATGGCAGTGAACGCGGGAGGGGACTGTTAGATGTAATCTGCTCGTAATAGAACGGTTTATTGGCCTATTTACCCCTGCTTGTCACTCACGCCTGCCTTTTGTGCACACACACACACATACGCACACACACACACACACACACACACACGCTGCACACATTATCCAACTACCACCACTACGGGTTCAACTGATAGGGGCTTTTGATGGCCAATACTGATACCGATATTTCTGTATTGAAGCTGCCGACAACCAATATTATCTCTTTAATATGTTTTCATTTTTCTCTCTGATCCTCTGAAACAGCTAAAAGTCACTGTTGAGCACTAAAAACTCTCCATTGAAACTAATGAAACTAATGAAATTCTTGTAGGGTTGACTTGAAGTACGTTACTGCCTTTAAATGAAGAATTAATTTACAACAAACATAATAAAATATGCACAGATTGCAGATGCTATTGCAGGGTTTTATTGAGCAGTTAAAAATGTTTTTCTGTAGCTGTGATCAGGGAGGAAGCTCCATCATATCAGAGGTGGACGGCATATTTAATAAAAGCCCCGTATACCAGTCTAACCCTACCCTACTCACTCACTCACACTCACACACATACACACACACACACCCCACCCAAATAGTTCTGTGACCCCATGGTAACATTCCTACCGGTTCTCTAGAAGGAGGAGACCGTGTGCAGAGACGGGGGTGTGAAGTTCGCCTCGGCTAAAGGAGGAACCATGGCTGCATGAGTCAGGAATGGGCGACAGCGTGCTTCTATTTCAGTCGCACCTATGTGCAGCAGCCTGCCCGGGCCCATCTGTCTGGCATCTGCTTCTAATCAACTGGCCACTTCCCTGGGCTTTTAACAGCCAAACTCCAACTCCAAACTCACACACACACAGAGACACACACACACACACACACACACACACACCTACCACAGCTGTAACAACACCTGGGACCCCCGCAGAGGTGGCAAACGCAGATTAAGGCCATGCGGGCCAGGAGGAGTGTGGAGAACGCGAAGCATGCGCCTCCTGACTGGAGATACAGGGGGAGTGGGGGGGGGTTAGGGGGGGGTTAGGGGGGGGTGGATGTTGTTGATGTTGTCGTGATATCAGCTTTATCTCCATGACACTCTCCCAGACTTCAAGGGCAGCAGATCGCACCGCTGTGATCAAAGCGCGCTTTGTTTTTTTTTTCTGTTACGGGACCGCTTGTCTCCAAGGGGTCAGTCACAAGAAAAGAGAGTTTGAATGGACATTAATGGGATGAAATAGATAAGGAATAACAGGCAGTGAACATTAAAGACGTTTTCCACTTGAAAGGCCCCTTCTAAAAAAGCGTGCTGTAGCTAATACAGTTACAGCATCTAGCGGTAGTCCCATCGAACGGGTTTGAGACTTAATACTAAAGTAGTTCACAACCCCCTTTTTCTTCTGGCGGAGAATGAATGTAGACAACAGAGTTAGCGCAGGCCTCCGGTGGGAGAGGGCATTATAGGGGCCGGTATTGTTTGCGGTCCCCCTGCCAACTGTGCACGGAACAAAAGGACCAGCGTTTATGACCAGGCCCTGCTGTGTTGAAGGAAGCCCCGGCCGAGCCCCCCCCCCCCCCCCCAACCCCCCCCTCTTTCCTCAGGATAGACCTGTCCTCCTTAGGCCTGCTACCGCGGGACACAGAGGACAGAATGATAGGTGTACATTGTATTTTTTTATTCTTTTTTTTTGGAGGGAGAGGGAGTAATGTAGTGCATTTGTGCCACTTTATAAAAGTCATTTTCAAGAAGTGATATTTAAGCTCTCACATGTTAATTTAGATAAGTAAAAACTGCTATATAATCCTTTTTGGGAAGTTCTGAATTTCATCATGCAATTCTAAAATCGAGGGGATCTAGTCTGCATTATTGTTTTGTCACTTTTAATCCTTTAAAAAGTACCATAGTTTGTTTTAATCATGCACCGTCAATCATTTTGCAAGAGGAGGTGTCCGTTTTTTTTGTCAACACAATGTCTGCTGCAGTTTGTTAACAGCTGATTTCACATTCATAAACATGAATGATTTTGGAGGGTGGGCGTTCCAACAGGTTACAACACGCGAACGCTTCCAAGTCGGGCCGCCCCCCCCCCGTTTTCCCACCTTCCGACACGACACGATGACACGGGCACGAGTCGCCAGGTCGTCTCCCGACAATCGCCACCTTTTCGCCCCGGCCCTCCCCTCCCCTCCCCTCCCCTCTGACGTCATCCGAAGAGAAAGGGCGGTCACGTAAAACACACAAGGAGCCCTTTCCCTTCCTGAGCGTGTGAACAATTCCCCCCGACCCCCCCTTCCCACGAATGCTTGAGAGGCTTCCCAAAGTGGACAAGCGCTGTGAGGGACAGGTGACTCGTCCCGGGTGTCACCTCGATCTCGTCTGGGTGTTGACGCGCGTCAAAGTCACGGCGGGGCGGGGGGGGGGGAGGAGGGGGAAAAGATAAGAAAGCGAGGGCAAGGTAACATCCTCGCTCGTAATGTATCGCATGCATATTTCATGTCACACGTCAGTCTGGTTAAAGCCACAAATGGCTAATTTACCCGTGGATGTGCGCTAAGTGCCTTTAAGGTGCCTTGATGGGTTTTTTTTCCCCTCCTCTCCTTGTCATTCAGATGTTAAGGGGCGTCCCGCTGTACGTGGCTGGTGGAATATGCGGTCGAACTCAAAATGGCTGAAGTCATTTTCACTATAAGGACGCTCCCTCGGGTATGAGAATGGATTATGAGGTGAAACGCAGTATGCAGTTTGGTAATGCCGAATCGCGGCCTCAGGCGTAAAAGAACGAGCAAATAAAAAAAACAAATCGAGCCTCTTTCTTTTTCTTTTTCTTTTTCTTTTTCTTCTTCTTTTTCTATCCGGATTCAAAATGAAGTCGAACGTGGAGTCGAATGCGGCCCCAAACCGGACTATTGTTTCTCGCGAGGAAGGGATGTGGTCCTTTTTTCAGTCAACATAATTCAGCCTCATTGTACGACAGAATAATGCCTTCTGATTTACACACACACACACGCACACACACACACACACACACACACACAACCACCCAGCGCTTGAGTCAGATGCTCCAAGCCGCCCATGTCCTTCGCTGGACGCCCTGACCGCATTCTTAACAGCTTGTCCTTGAAACGATCTCCACCTGGATTCTGTCGGGGCCCCGGTCCAAAATACAATAAGCACATTAAAAATACTCGTGTTAAAAAGAATTATTCCCCCCCCCACCACCCCCGAGGGTCCTGTAGCTCTCCGCTGTGCACCTCGCTGACAGGAAAAGTTGCGAGCCGGGGGGGGGGGGGGGGGGGGCGAAGGAAACGCTCGAAAATGCCAAAAAAAAAAAAAAAAAAAAGCATGAGCTGTTACATTCCACACCTGTGACACGCTGCAGCAGGCTCCGCTAAGGTCACTCCTCCGGCCCTTCTCCTCCGCAAAGCCTTTTTTTTTTTTTTTTTTTTTACAGCGGCCGTAAAAAGAGATCTGCTTTCTGGCAACCGGGGGGGGGGGGGGGGGGGGGCTGCCACCGAACGGAAGTGTTTCCGCTCGGGGCCTTAATCGCAAAGTTGTTGGCGAAGCTCAGCCGCGGCGGGCCTTGTGGAAATACGGCAGATTACCGGGAATTGACAATTTCCTGCCTCTTGATTTTATGACTTAAAGTGATTTTTTGCGGCTTTTCATGTTATCTCCCTGGCTCTCTCTCCTCTCTCTCTCTCTCTGTCTCTCTCTCTGCCTCGCTCGCCCCTGGCCGCGGTGTGTTTTTTGTCCTTGGCCCGCTTCAGACGCGGGGGCCAAAACTGCCCTCGGAGCGGAAGTGGATACCTCATAGAGGAGAGGTACAATGGTGACCACATCAGCGGTAACAGTGGGCTCATTGTGCCTCGGTCCACACAGCCCTTCAACATCCTCTCTCTCTCTCTCTCTCTCTCTCCCACCTCTCCGCCCCCCACCTCCCTCCTCCTCCTCTCCTCCCTCTGACTCTCCCTGTCCCCCCTAGCTCTTATTGTCAGCAGGGGCGATGCACCAGTACTCCTCTCCTCTATTCAGCTTGTTAGGACAGCAGCGGCATGACAATCAGAGGGCATTACACCGGGGGGAGTTAGGGGGAACAGCCGCCGACAGAACATGGCGGAACGTTTCACTTAACCACAGGTCTCTGGCGTTTTTTTGTTTTTTTTTGCCGATTTGCTTATCAAACTGTGTCAAAACCCGATTTGGACGGTCAAAAGCTATCAGGGCTAATCAAAGGCGTTCGGAGGCGGGGATGAGAGGGTTTTGCGAGGAGAGAGAGAGAGAGAGAGAGAGAGGAGAGAGGAGAGAGGGGCCTTGGATAGCGAGTGGTAGAGGAGAGAGGAGGGGGGGGGGACCAAATGACTATTCATAAGTCATTTATTTGATTTTTTTATCCCCCCAGCCTGCCGATCCACTTGACTGGAAAGTTCTGCCCTGGGGACTGAACGCTTGTCAGTTCCCTTCACCTCAACGGGGCTACCGCCATCGACGGTGTGGAATGGGAACAAGGGGAGGGGGGGGGGGGGGGGGGGGGGCAGTGTGGGGGCAAATTACCCACACACACACACACACACACACACACACACACACGGGGGCCCGGGGGTCGGTAGGCAGTAAGGGGTCGTTTTTCCCAGGTCACACGGAGGATGCGCACATCTGTCACTCCAAAGGTGGCACCGCGGGGCAGAGAGCGCTGACCCAGTCCGGCCCGACACGTCGCCATTAGAATTGACAGTGTGTGTGTGTGGGGGGGGGGGGGTACCTCGTTCTAACCCCCCCCCACCCCGCGCGCGTCCTTCATCCCCGCTGAACAATTATCCCCCCCCGCCGCAGCTGAGGATGTTCCGAGTACACCGGCAGTCTGTCTGACTCTGACTCACTGATACTAACAGTGGCGAGGGAGGCGGTTGTTTGTGGGTTTTTTTTTTTTTTGTTTGTTTTTTTTTATGCTGACAACCCGAAAGTGGATAGCGGTGTTGATATTACAACGCAAGCAAGGCCAATTTTTTTTTTTTTTTTTTTTTGCACTCCCAGGTCCGTCCAGGAGTGTTTAGAGCCCTTATCAGCTTGTAATCTGCTGTGGCTCCTCACCTTATCAGCACCATCAGCTCCTCCTTGAGACCTTTTTCACGGCCACTTGGCGCCGGCGATGTAGTCGCAAATCAACGACACGACCTCCAGCATGAGAAAAAAAAAAAAAAAAATTCAGAAAAGGATTAATTTATGCTTTTTTTTTTTTCTTCAAAAGACACAATCCTTATATAACTTAAGTATGATATTTAAGTAAAAAAAAAAAATTTAAAAAAAAAAATGAACGTTTCGGAGGGTTTAGCATCCCCTGCTTAATACTTGGTAATAGCTATGACAAAAAATAAAAAATATATACACACGTGAGTCTATGTGTGCACGCATGTGAATGAAACATAAAGTCTCTATCATGTTTGAAAAGTCGCACTTTTCATGTCATGTTTGTCAAGTTTAAGGTTTTTGTTTTTTTTTTTGGTCAACATTTGGTCTTGTGTTTTTTTTTTTTTTGGTCAACATTTGGTCTTGTGAGTCAATGTCAAACCGACTTCGTCAGCGAAAACAGCAGAGTTTCACTACTGCAAATTATGTTCCAGGAAGTTCAACAGCAACACTGCCTAAAGTAGAATTAGTCTGGCCCCGAGTTGTGCTGATGTGAAGCAATACCTAGTCGAATGGTGTGTGTGTGTGTGTGTGTGTGTGTGTGTGTGTCTTTCTTTGTGTGTGTGTGTGTGTGTGTGTGTCGGCACATACGTGTTTCGGAGCGATAGAGCGTCCTGAGTGTCCTGATGAAGTTTAAGCCGTCGGTAGTAATTAGAGCCGGGGCGCTCGCTCGTTAAGCTCGGGGAGTGGCCAAATCTCGAATATTCATGAGGCATGGGGCGCATGTATTATCTTTGTCATGATTCATCCGGGGATAATTGCAAATTCTGTCATACACGTAATCTGCCGCCAACCCCACCCCCCACCCCCCCACCTCAAATCCCCCCCCCCCCCCCCCCGTCGCTCCTGACTGTCTCTTATCTTTCACCTTCTCATAAGACACGCTCATTATTACAAAGAGACAACATGTGCTGTTATGGGCTGCTGCTATTAGGCCGCATTGAGAAGGTGGAGTTTGTGCTTTACTTGTTCGAACAAGAGTCTGACTGAGGGCCTGGTGGTGATTTGCTGCTCATTTGCAGTAAGTGGGAGGGGGGGGGGGAAGAGAAGTTCTAGATGATTCCAGAAAAAAAAATCTTTTCACCACCCCCAACCCCCCCCCCCGTTCCCCCTCTTTTGTTCTACCCACATCGTGAAAGGTGAAAAGGGATAAGGAGGGGGGGAATCAAATATGGTTCTCTGGGGCCCATAATCAGCACTCAAGCTCAAAAAAAAAAAAAACCCCCCAAAAAAAACCTTCCATATCTCCCGCTCGGCTCTGCTGCCAAAAAGCTGCTAAACGGAGCCGAATGAAACTCAGCTCACCTGAGGGAGAAGCACGGCAGCCAAGGTTCACAGTGTAAGACTCGTCAAACAAACACGATCGGGTTTCAGGTCGTTTAGGCCGCCCCCCCCCCACCACCACCCCCCGGCCGATGATTACGGCCCGAGCGGGACAGGAGAACGAAGAAGGGGGGGGGAAGCTCTGGCGAGGATGGAGACAATTAAAGAGGTATATAAAAAAAACAAAAAAAACCGGACGGAGGCGGGGGAAGGAAGGCGGACCACTTAGCTTTCGGATGCCACTCGGTAGGATAAAAGTTAGATGAATGTTTCTTAAGGAGGGGGTGGGGGGGTGGGGGGGTGGGGGGGGAGTTAAAACACCTGCGATCATGAATTATTCCTCACACCTTATGAAAGACTCGGGCGAAGTCGAAAACGAGAGACTCGAGTTCTTCTTCTTCCTCCTCTGCGCGGAGTGAGTTCTCTCGTTTCTCTCTTTTTTTTTATTTTTTTATTACAGCGCTGCTTATCGGCGGGAAAAAAGAAGGTATTCAGCGGAGGGATTTAATAATGAGAACCTTTCCTTTTTCCTTTTTGTAAAGAGGAGCGAAAACAATTCCGAGCCCCTGTTCCACCTGGGAAGATGAATAATTCAGCCATTTTGGAAGTAGGCCTCCCCGTCCCTCCAGAGAGGCTGGTGGGCTGTAAAGCCTGAAACTGCCTCATCATTGCCAAAAGTGTAAGCGCATGTATCCATTATTCAGCTCAGCCCGAGTTAAGTCTGACTTCTCTTAGGCAACCTAGATTTCAAGTGTTGGGGGGGGGGGGGGGGGGGTGTAGCCTCTGTCTGCCCCCACCCTGCCACAGCGGTTGATGATTAATTGAATGGTTACACAGAAAGATGAAGTTTGATGGGCTTCAAAATGCATGTAGAACACGTTCCAAAAGTTCAAAAGAGAAGTTTTTTTTTTTTTTTACCTTTGCTGTGGTGTGCTCAATTCCTTATTTATATATGACTTGTTCTCTCTCTCTCTCTTTCCTTCTCTTTCTCAGTCACACACACACACACACACACCGAGACTTTCGTTCCCACTCAGGTTTTCTCTCACTAAAACACAAGCTCGCACACACACACACACACTCGCTCAGGCATGAAAACACACACACACACACACACACACACACACACACACAGTTGTAGTTCTTGGCAGCTTCTCGAAAATCCCTCGCGTAACAGCAGAAATAGCTTTAGGGTTGACTAATTGTGTTTTGCAACAAAAAGACAAGGAAAGAAAGAGCGCTTCACACCTCTGACCTTCCCTTTGGCTCCTTCACTCCGACACACACACACACACACACACACATACACACACCGCCCACTCACACACACACACACACACTCACCGTGTCCGTTTGGTATCTATCTCTAAGAGGCTTATCAGAGGAAAGCAGCAGTGTTTTATGTAATCAACGACACACCGTTGCCGAAAATGTTAACCGAGCCTCTTGAGGTGAGAGGGGCCGGGCCGCTTTTTAACTGTCGCACAGCCTTACTGATAGGAACTTTTCTAGAAGTAGCTTTTCCCAGCATGCTTTGCGCCTTGACCCTTTTCTCATCTTCCGACCCGGTCCCAGTTCCATTAACGAGACTTCCGCTGTCGGCTCTGTTTGGATGTTTCGCGAGCTTCAACGACCCGACTCCCGATGAAGTTGGTTTGTTTGTTCTCCCCCCCGATGCGTTAGACACCATGAGAGGCCCTGACACGGGGGGCATAGGGGGCAGAGGGGGCATAGGGGGCAGAGGATGGGGGGGGGGGGGCATGGGCGACACAGTTAACGCTCTCTTTTTTAAAACAGCCTGCAGAGCTCAAGGTGCCAAAACCCGATTAAACTCCTCTCTTGTGTGTTTTTTTTTTTTTTTTGGTGTGACTCGCCTCTCGCCCACGTGACACGTTCAAAGAGGAACTCTGGGGTTTTTCTTTTTTTTGTCTTTTTTTTCTCTTCCCTTACCGTCACACCTTGTACACTCTGCAGGACTGATAAGAACACACACACACACACACACACACACACACACACACACACACACGCGTACACACATGTGCTGTGTGTTGCCATCCGTCCCGGCTTGCAAATGTAATTTTGCGTAAACTTTTTTTGGGTTTTTGTGCGATATTCTGTGGCACCAACTCACAGACAGGAAACCACAGCAGAGACTTTTCTGCGTGTTAGAAACAACATGTATGATATGGTGCTGCACCATAACTGTCATTTCAAGCGTAAAACTTTTTTGGGGATTGGAAACCCAGCTACAGAGAGGTTAGAAAACCACAGCAGGGTATAATATAGATATATATACAGTACTGTGCAAAAGTCGTAGGCATATGTTATAGATATCCATAAAGTGAAGATGCTTTCAAAACTAATGAAATGAAAAGTTTCTGAATATCAAAAATGTACACACTAATGCAGAAAACAAATACACATCTAAGACTTGTAAGAAATGTATATAAAAACTCTAGGGTGCCTAAGACTTTTGCACAGTACTGTATATCTATATATACTGTATATATTATTATATTATATATATATACACTGCAAAAAATCTCCATCTTAACAAGTCACTCAGTCTAACATCGAGTCCTAAAATCCGAATTTTTCTCAAAATAAGTGAAAAAATCTGCCAGTGAGGGGAAATCATTTCAGTTGTTTCTGATGCAAATCAACTGATGCAATTCAACTTTCTAGAAAATCCCTGAAACGAGTGAAACTGCATCGGGTAACAAGTGAAATGACCTCACCACAGTGGCAGATATTTTCACTTGTTTTAAGAAAATGTGTTATTTTTAGGACTCAATACTGGACTAAATGACTTGTTAAGATGGAGATTCTGCGAAGAAGTTCCCCTCTGCGGGTCAAAAGCACACGTCTCTCCTCGTCTCTCCTCGTCTCTCCTCGTCTCTCCTCGTCTCTCCTTGTCTCTCCTCGCCTCTCTTGGCTCTCTCTTTGTTTCTCCTCGACTCTTTTGTGTTTTCACACACCTTTCCCTGAGAGGGAACCGCTTGTTGGCAGGCGCTTGACTGTAACAGGCCGAGGACCACCGGTGCAGGCCAATTTCTTTAAGCCCTGGCGAGGTGTCCCGTTACTCAAAGGGTCTCTCTCTCTCTCTCTCTCTCTCTCTCCTCGCTCTCTCTCTCTCTCTCTCTCTCTCTCTCTCTCTCGCTCCCTCAGAGATGTGGAGGGGGGGGGGGGGGGGGGAACCACCTCCGAGATAAAGCACGCCGTGGCCTCACTTTTTTTTTTTTAATGGGGGGAGACATTTTTCTTGCGTGTTTGAAGTGGAGAACCCCTGAACCTTCTTCCCCTCTCTCTCTCTCTCTCTCTCTCTCTCTCTCTCTCTCTCTCTCTCTCCCTAGACCGACCGTTCACAGGCCGTCGTTTTGGTGGGGCTTTTTAGGCAAAGACAGCTCATTGGCTGCAGACCGGAGCCTCCACGCCCCCCCCCCCCCCCCTCCTCCACCCTCCACCTCCCCCCTTCCCTCCCCATCCCATCCCTCCCCCGCCCTGCTAGGGGTGAATTACAGAGCGACTCTCCTTTTTTGTTTTCAAAATGGTCGACCACATGGGGGGAAAAGGCTGGGTATGGTGACCGTAATTATACAGAAGCCTGCCAACAGGTTGGTGATGGAAACTCTCTCTCTCTCTCTCTCCCTCCCTCCCTCCCTCTCTCTCTCTCTCTCTCTCTCTCTCTCTCTCTCTCTCTCTCTCCACACTCAAGAGTCCTGCCCCTCCAGCGATTTAGGGATTTTTCTCCATTCTTAGATTCTCCGTCTGCATAGTTAAGAAATGATTAGGTTGCTCTTGCCAGGATATCTCCAAGAGCTCGGTTTCTAGTAGGGTTAGACCGATGTGTATCGGTTTGCTGATACATGGGGCCGATATTGGTCTTTTCTTTAAATTAAATATCGCATATCAGCCAGTCAGTGTCCACCTCTGATATGATGCTACAGAAAAACAGTCTGGAAAACTGTTTCTTTTTGCACATTTTACCGATTCATTTAATCCCAAATTCTTCATTTAAAGGCAGTTATCTCTGCCAGAGTTTCCCTACCATTGAATAGGTGTTTGTGTGGGTGGGTCACCCTGCCTTAAAGAGCTGCTCACCCTAACATAATTTCATTAATCTGGGTTTCAATGGAGAGTTTTAGTGTCCCATGATGGTCTAAATGCTGTTTCAGAGGCTTTTCCACCCTGACAAGAATACAATTCTGGGTAGAAAAAAAACTGAATGCTTGTCATTTTGGGGCCATAAAATTGGTCAAATTTCAGTCGAATCCTAGTTTCTAGGAGAACCCCGTTGTTTACCACTTGCAGAGAAAACCCCCACCAACCCCCCATCCCCCCCACCCCCCACCCTCCACCCTTGTCAATATTAACTTTTCCCTCTGTGTCTTCCCTCTGGTTGGCCCGGCTCGTCACATGGGATCCCCCTCGTCGCTGCTACTTGGGGGACTTCATTTTTTTTCCCTATTTGATGCTGTCTAACAGTCGGTGGGTAATGGGGTCGGCGGAGGAACGGATCCGACTGTCTTCCTCCTCAGAAAGATAATTTGATCCGGGACGGGGTCTCCCCCCAACCCCCCCCCCCCCCCCCCCAGCGAGGAGCTCCCAGAGGAAGCGGCGGGGAACAATAGCCTCTCAAATATTTACTGCCGCTCAGCTCATAATCGTCCATCCTGGAGTTGTGTTTATGACTTGTAGGCAGTGTGCAGTGTGTGTGATCCTCTCTGTGTTGTGTGTGTGTGTGTGTGTGTGTGTGTGTGTGTGTCTGTGTGTGTGTGTGTGTGTGTGTGTGTGTGTGTGTGTATACTGTACGGGACGGGACTGTGTAGCTAAACCCGAGCCTCGTTTAAGTGGCGTAAGCTGGATCCTAATTATCCACTTGTGCTAATTCTCACCTTTCCGTACTTCAGGTGGCTTAATGGGGACCTAGGCGCACACACACGCACACACACACACACACACACGCATACACACACACATACACACACTAACCCCCCTCCCAAACCACCTCCACCCCCCCACCCCGCTCCCAAACCCCCAGGTTAAAACAAGAGCAAGCAGAGAGCAGCCAAATCCCTTTGGTCATGGATATGAGCTCTTCCCTGTGTTTTACAGCAGATATCCTACTCAGGTTGGAGTGGTAACAGTGTATCAGCATGGGGGCCCATTGGATCCAGATCATTCCAGGGTTCAAAGGTCATCCAGCCCTCAGGGGCCGATGGGAGCAGGGGCCAACGGGGTTAGAGGACAGAAGGAGAGCCTGCCTCTCTTGTTCGGTACCTGGTAGGGATGCTATTCAGGCCACTGCAGGGAATAGTCAGTGTGTGTGTGTGAGTGTGTGTGTGTGTGTGTGTGTGTGTGTGTGTGCGTGCATGTGTGTGTGTGGGTGGAGAAGAACAGATGTGTTTTACACTCTCATTACCATGTGAAAGAGGTGGTGAAATTCAGGGGTCTTAAACTGTGGTGGTGGTGTGCTTGCTTATCGCGATGGATGGAGCTTGTATCAGGAGGGTCTACACATGTACGCACACACACACACACACACACACACACACACAGCCATTCACACGCAACACACATGAAACTATGGACGCATTAATACACGCGCACACACACACACTCATGCACACACACATACAAATTGACCCTTTTCAAAGCCTCCCGCCTACACTGCCAGCTGGTGACTGGCAGGGTATTACTGTAGTTACCACAGACCAGACCACAGATGCCCCTCCATCCCTACTACTATCTCTTCCTTTCTCTCTCTCTCTCTCTCTCTCTCTCTCTCTCCAACAACCCCCCCCCACCCCTTTTGCTCTCATACTCCCACCATAATACTGTGTTTTTTTTACTGTGTTCTTTACATGACTGGCACCGAAAAAAAAAAAGCCCCCAAAAGGACTTCGGGAGCAATTCTTAATTACAATTCAGGTTTGGCTCCGCTCGTCATAAAGGGGAAAAGAAGAAGAGAGCTTACAGTAATCTGTACCAGCAGCGCCGTATGTTATTGTAGCGTCCTAATTAATCTTACAGGAAGGAGTATATGGCAATATCAGATGGAGGCAGCGCCGCGGATAGATTTATTAATGCCCCTAATCAGCTTCAGCTAAATTAATTTCGCACTGATTGCTTGTATTCATCCGAATTTGCATACGTTTAGCCCAGGTGATTTATTTTTTATTTTTTGCTCCCTTTTCCTGTCTCTCTCTCTCTCTCTCTCTCTCTCTCGCACAAACACACTGGCCGTGGAGAGGGAGTGTGGAGACAAAGCTCTCCCACTGCAGCGGTGGTAATTGATGGCGGTGGGGAGGAAGAGGGCTGAACGGCGGGCTCAGCGGTGGAGGAGGCGGCTGTAGCGAGTTGAAAGAGCCTGAGATAATCCACTGATCAACGCGGTGCGCAGGTGGCGTCCCGGTGGCAGAGGGGATGGAGAGCGGCGGGCTGAGGGGAGGAGAGAAAAACCCGGGAGAAACCGGTCTTCACTGCACCGCAAAAAAATCTCCATCTTAACAAGTCATGTAGTCTATTATTCAGTCCTAAAATCACAATTTTCTTAAAACAAGTGAGAAAATCTGCCAACGGGGAGAGATAATGTCACTTCCAATGCAAATCAACTTGTTTCAAGAATTTTGTAGAATCAAGTGTCATTTTCTTGATAGTAGTGCAGTGATTTGCCCTTTTTATGACTTGTTTCCAGATACTGACGCTCATTTCTTGAAAATTCCCTGAAACAAGTGAAAGTGCATCGGAAACAAGTGGAGTTATCTCACCCCACTGGCAGAGTTTTTCTCTTGTTTTAAGAAAAATAAGATTTAAAAGGCTGAATATGAGACTAAATGACTTGTTAAGGTGGACGTTAGCTACAGTGTGCGAATGCGACTAGAAACCTGTGCTTTTTTGGGCTTTTTAAGGCAATTCTCAAGGTTTTCTTTATTGGATCGTACATAAGGGAGTTATTTAGAGAGAGTATAGGCGCCCAGCAAACAATTTAGATTTCTGGATGTTGAATAGACTGCACCGACGTTGAAATTTTGCGTCAAAATCAAAGTGGAGACAACACTCATAATCATCCATAGCTGCTACCTGCATGGTTTTTGTGAAATCACCTAAATATCTTTCTGAAATCAGTTCAAAACTGTTTCCAAAGCTGTTTTAGAATGAACTTTCTCGTGCCGTAATGTCACATTGTTAAAATTTTGCGCACATTTGGGTTGCTCTGGAACTAGATATGTGTGTTTTTTTGTTTTTTGGATCATTCTCATGGCCCTTTTGTTTTATCATATAGGCTAGCACACAATGGAGTTTTTCAATACATGTGTTGGGGAAGTGTTACACAGACAGGAGGAAAAAGACGAAAAAAAAACAATGACAGACAGTGAACCCAGGCGCTACACTCATATCTAATAAACGACGACAACAAAACAAAAAAAAACACATGCCATCCCAGGCCAACCTAACCTCATCCCCGACATTCTGGATCTGTTGGAATCGCACAACACTTTCAATATTAATGAGCGTTTGAGATTTATACTCGCGCGAAACGAGCCTCGATTCCACCCAGAGCCGGAGTATTAAGTGGGCTCCTGTTCCCCGCCTCGCCGCGCTGAGTTTTGACATCCAGTCAGATGGAGCGGGAACACCACTCCTAGCCTGAATATTGCATGAGCAACCTGTCTTCCTGATGGTGAAACATGCTTTAAAATTCTTCCTAATGGCTCGTTTTGTGGCCATCTGCACCCACTTGCTCACAAAGGTGAAAATCACATTTGGCTTCTCCACTTGAGACCAGAACTAGAAGCCACAAGCTCTATCTTCACACGCACACACACACACACACACACACACACACACGCTGTCACATGCACCAGTCCAGGCTGCAGCTCCGACAGCCTGTACTCTAAAAACGCTCGATCGTTTATCCTATTGGGTTTGATTCTCCCTGAAATCAATGTGCAATATGCAGTACCTCCGACCAAAAATAGCATTAGCGTAAAATCTATGGCTAACCTGCAGCCAAGAGCAAAATCCATTTAGTTAAGTGAATTCAGGTCGACATCGCAGAGCAAATGAAAAGCCTAAATTGATCCATGCAGTTGTTTTTGCAGTTTATTATATCAGAGAATAGGGGCGGAGGAAGAGCTCAAAATGGCATCAACATAAGAGATGTTTGCCCCACAAAAGGATGCCAGTTTGCTGTTGAGGAAGTTTGTACTGATTTGTGAAGAAGCAGAGGTGTGTGTGCTTGTGACTGTGTGTGTGTGTGTGTGTGTGTGTGTGTGTGTGTTTTGTAACAGTTTTAACAGCGAGTGACCACAATCACACAGGAGGCAGCTTGCTGCCGAGCATCTGCTCGCAGATTTGCATATTAATTGACCCGTATTAACTCCGAAGAGAAAAAAAATCAATCTAGTTTATGACTCTACACAATTATCAATCTCAATCATCCTCCTGTTCCCCCGTGGAAATGCGGCCTTTCATTCCAACCTGTTCTAAAAATAATCAACAGATGAAATTTAGTGTATTTCACATTTATATGGCTGTTTTTAATATGGTTTTAAGGATTTTTTAAGCTAGTTTGTTAAATGACTTTGTCTTTGATTGTAAACACAAGGGCAGGAATCAGGTTTTTTGTTGAGTTTTCCAGTGAAGGCTACACAGTGCGGTTTCCATCTTTAGCCTATTTCTGTCTCATGTGTATCCAGGGAGGCCTACTTGGCTCTTAGTGTGTGCTCCCTTGCTTATGTGCCTGCACGCTCGCATGTGTGTGTGTGTGTGCGTTTGAAGGAGCGTGTATGTATAGTGATTGAGCGCACGTATGTGTGTGTGTGTGTGTGGGTGTGTTTTGTGTGTGAGGGGGGCCAGTGGGGGCCCTGAACATTTGTTGAGAGGAGTAACATGTGCGCAGGCAGGGCACAGATGGTGGCTTCATATCGGGATGGAGGGAAGGGGGGAAAGGTGGGCTGTCTGGGCGCTCGACTAAAACTCTGAGATCTCTCTCTCTCTCTCTCTCTCTCTCTTTTTTTTTTTTCTCTCTCCTTTTTTTTTTTTTTTTCCCAGCCTGTTGCGCACGGGGGGCCCCCATAGATAAATGGGAGTTTAATTCAATTAGGAGGCCGGGCCACTGTTGCCGCCTCACGGCAGGGCCTGGCCGGTAGGAAACACCCCACTCTTCCTGCCTGGCACACCCCGGACATGGGTGAATAGACGCTGGGGATGAAAACACACACACACACACACACACAGGACACACACACACACACACACACACGCACGTGCTCGCTCAGGGCTATGCTCCCTATTAGTAGG
>NW_027281965.1:0-177674 GCF_046629955.1 Centroberyx affinis
TTCACCTTGTGGTCCTGGTCAACAGTACAGGTGTCATTCATGCTAGTAAGAACTTGTCAGCATGATAGACAGCCATACCAGAGATCAAGCTATTTCAAAAAGTGTCCCCATTAATTAGGGGATATAGGATATAGGTGGTGTAT
The DNA here is from genome assembly GCF_046629955.1 of Centroberyx affinis. Classification (NCBI taxonomy): domain Eukaryota; kingdom Metazoa; phylum Chordata; class Actinopteri; order Beryciformes; family Berycidae; genus Centroberyx; species Centroberyx affinis. The sequence continues at coordinate 144 of NW_027281965.1, forward strand.
GTTCTTAGATGTGTGCCACCAAAAACCGCGATGGCCAAACTCTCTGTGTATCTATGACTCTGGTTGAAACAAAATGTGGAAGTACATCAACCAAATGTTACATTCTCATTATCAGAATTGCCAAATTTTCCTCTATTTCTTCCTCTGTTTCTTCTTTCTCGAAAAAGTTCTTCATTCTCAGCCCTCACACACAATACACACACACATACACACACACACACACACACACACAACACACACACACACACACACACACACACACACACACACTGTGCTCTCATTGATGGACTTACCCAGAATAAGCAGTGCCTTTCTACACCCCATGTCAAAGGCAGACATAGTATCCTCACACGACTCAAAACTGTATAAGAACTATACTTGTAAATCTGGTACTTGTCTCCCCGAAGTAATATTTTGTAGAATCCTCAGTCAGAATTACAGTCCAAGGTCCATAAAATCCACAGACACGATGAAAAAGTAGGGAAATGAAACACACAAAAAAGATAAATCCTGTGTGTGAAAATGACAACAGTCAGCCTTCTCTGCTTTAACACTGTTTTCTCCCTCGCTCAGATTCAGTCTCTCAGGCTGAGCCCGCCTCACTCTTTCTGCTTGATTCTCCGCCCCCTCTCTCTCTCTCTCCCGCTCTCTCTCTCTCTCTCTCTCTCTCCCGCCCTCTCTCTCTCTCTCTCTCTCTCCCTCACTCTCTCTCCCTCCCACCCTTTCTTTCTCTCTATTTTTTCTCTCTTTCAACCCCCCCCCCCCCTTCACTTGTCTGTGTGGCCTTGTCCTTCACCCATGGCAGTCTTTCTTGTGCTTTTCTTTCACTCCATGTCTTTCCATGCAAGCACAATTCTAACACTGGTCCTGTATCACATTCCCTGCTCAATCACCCTCTTTCTCTTCCCTCTCTGCTCTACTGGGCTCGGTTTCAGGAGCTATTCACAACCCTCTCATGGGGAGGGAGAGACAGTGAAAGGGGGGGGGGGGGGTCAGAGACAGAGAGAGGGCGATGACTAACACTTAATCTAAACAGCTGCTGCTGTACTTGAATTTTGCCAGTAAGTAATCTAATATCCGTTCCCACTCTCCCCTAACTCCTACTCTCTCTCCTCCTACTTTTCCTCCACTCTAGCCCACTTTCCCCCAAACATCCAGCCCTTTCACCCCAATTCCAGTGATGAGCCTTCTGTATTTTCTCAACCTCCCAGACAGCAAACAAACATACTGGAGAGGAAGACAAGATGACCTGTGTTGAAGTTAAATCCCCTTAAAGGGTAAATGTCAGACCAAACTGCCTTGGTACAGACTTAACACAATACCATCAAACCACATTGTGTCACGTAAAATTCTACAAAGCTCTGGACTTATCTTCCAGAAAACAATAGCCACATATTAAAATGTGCTTTATCACTAGAACAATGCAACCGGGATAATGTTTCATGATGACTCATCAAGTACAAACTATTCAACTATATAAGCTTGGTAACATAAAGGAATATGCAAAGATACTTTGTACAGTGCTAGGTGTGTCTACAGTGCATGAAAAACACCACCAAATATACTGAGTGCACATTAAAGTGCAAAATGCACGCTCCACTTCTGCTGCAAGGTGTCAGAAGAAGTGTTCGATGATTTCAGTCACCATGGTTACAGAGGAACACACAAAGCACAATCTTTAGTACATCTGTATGATTTGTTACACACTGTTAAGGATATGACACAGTTGACAGATATGGGTTATCAGTTCCATGTATGTATATCGTGGTGGAAGCGATTAAGGTTAAGGCTTTTCTGTTACTATAGCACACAAAACATGTGCATTCATACACAGCAGTTGCACAGAGTGTCAGTATTTCCATAATGAGCTGTGAGCAGTCATGCATTTTCAGCCGATCTCAACAAACACACAGTGAGGGGAAAGCTAGCTGGCTGTGTCCGTGGCCTTCAAGCTTCTTCATAGTATGTGTGCAGCATGTCGCATTCCTCTTTCCCTCCTCCAGTCTCCCATCGTGCCTTTCTCTCTCTCTCTCTGTGTGTCTTGATTGTCTTTATATCATCTTGATTTTCTATCGTCATTTTTCATCATGTTCATACAGACAGAGGACCAGAGACAGGGGACCAGACATACGGAGACAGAGAGACAGACAAATCACAAACATATGTAGAGGGGAAGAGGATGAGAACATGCAAGTTTGCATCGCTTAAGCAGCTTTAGTAAAGAAGAAGCTAAATAAAAGCAGACACATCTTGCTAACAGATCATTAGTGCGTGTGTGTGTGTGTGTTTGTGTGTGTGTATGTGTGAGTGTGTGTGTGTTTTTATCCATCTGCGTGCCTGTGTGTCGGCCTCTTCTCTGTGTTTTAGTGAGTGTCAGGATGTAAATAGCAACTGCAACTGTATCTGTATCTGCAAATGTATGATTATGGTCTGCTTACTTTTCAGTGTTTCCATATGGAAAGATTCAGCATGTGTGTGTATGTGTGTGTGTGCGTACGTGTGTGCATGTGTTTATTTTGGCAGCTAGTGAATATTAGTCCTACAAGCATATGGTGGCTGTCTGTACATTGTGACCATCAGTCATCCATAAAGAGAAACTGTATAGAAAACTTGTATCAGTCAGGAGCAGCACACACTGTGAAGTTGTTGGTTTTTTTGTCTGATGCAAGTGACATTTCACATTTTCACTTCATTAAAGTAGCCAGACTAAAAGAGTTTTCTTCTGACTTCCCTTCTCCTAACATTCCATTCGATATGGTTTGGTATGCAAGTACGCACTCACTTTACCATTTGTGGTGTGTGTGTGTGTGTGTGTGTGTGTGTGTGTGTGTGTGTGTGTAAGGTGTTAGTTATCAAACACTTGTAAAAAATGGGCTTTCTTTCACTGCAGTTAAATTTTCCTGGCTAATCAGCATGCTGATCTAAAATGTATCCTTTAGGCAGCTAACCTGCTAAACTACAAAAGCTTAACATATGCTCCACAGATTTGGCTTTATAAAACATGACCTGACTGATGGCTTTTGTTACCACTTCCTCCAAAATCATCCCTCTACCCATGACCTAAATTTGTGTCATGACTTAAACTTAGCAAAACACGTGTACATTTGTTTGTTTGTCCATATGTGCATAGTACATGTTTGTATGTGTTAGTACATGATTACTTTACAATAGTTACGTAATGTGTGTTGTGTTGTGTCGTGTTCCTGCTTACATTTGTGCTTGCGTGTGTGTGACTTTAGAGTTCAGATCACAGGAGGTCAGAGAGTAAAGCCTAGAAGTCCCAGATCACAAGACAAGCGTGAGGTCAGAGCGACTGGTTTGACTCACAGTGGAAGAAGAAGAACAGGGCTCCACTCTTCACAAATAAAAGGGAAATTGAGCACTTAACCACGTGGTTTTGTCAACTGTCTAATGGTTGTTGATACATATAGTAGTCTCTTTTACAGTATGTGTTGCCCCTGAAAGATTATATTTTTCTCATACAGTTTCTCTTTTTGGATGAGGGAAGGTCACAATGTACAGACATCCACCACATCATCGCTGTTGGGTGAAAACCTTGTATCACTATAATGTAATCTTTTGAGGAACTAAGAACTAACAGGCTTGTTTTTAGCTTGATGACATGTTTATCCTACGTGCTTTGAAAAGGTTTCATAAGTACAAGACTTTGGAGAATTTTCTCAACCCCTAGAGCACTGGTTCTCAACCTTTTTGGCTATGAAGCAATGCCTGTACTTGCGACAGGCTGCACATGCAGAGTGGTGAACAGTTCACCTTAAAAATTATTTTCCCTTTTCAGCTTGTCTTTTGATTATCAGAGGAGGCCTAGAGGCGGAAAACTATTCAGTATTTCAAAAAGAAAAAAAGCAAATATTAGAGAAAATCTGAAAAATTACACATCATAAATTTGTACAGTAGAATTTTTTTTTTCCTATCCCAGAAATCATCTTGCGACCCCCGAAAATGTATCTCATGACCCCCTGGAGGCCCCGACCCCCAGTTTGAGTACCATTGCCATAGAGGACCATGTAATCCTTCTGCTGAAGTGAAAAAATTTAAATCACCAAAATTGGAGTTACAAGGCAATAGGCATGTGGGACTAATATTCACTACCTATAACTGCCAAATTACACACACACACACACACACACACACACACACACACACACACAGATTTTTGGGTTTGTAATGAAGACTGGAATGGTATTGGAAAGCACAATGAATCATCTCTTTTCATTACAGGTACATATTTAATATGGCAAAGGGAATGCATTTCTTTGTCCATTATCAATTTTCTGTAATTGCCTACAGTAATTATTTTACATCAATCTCTAATCTCACCTCTGCCCCCTCTGCTTCAACTGAATTATAAAATACCAAAATCAGACATGGGCGATTGTCGGAAGCTGGTGTTAGCAGTGCACAGTGTGTGTGGGTGCAGAGGCATATGTGTGATAAGCATAAATGTGAGTGTGAATTCACAAGTGCATTAGCACCAACGTAAGCATCTTTTCACTTCACATACCTCCTCTGTGTGTGTGTGTGTGTGTGAGAGAGAGTGTGTGTGTGTGTGAGTGAAGCATTTTTGTAGAATGTGGCTGAATTCATAGGAGAGAGAATAAAACTTTTACACACACTCAACTCCAGAGGCCCAGGGAAAGTGCTGTAGATTTGATAAGAGTGAACTTAAAACTTGATGAATAAATATCTAGAAGGAAATAAATGGCATAGTTTCAAACATAATTGCTGATAAATTATATACTTTGTATCTGGAGGTGGTGCTTTGAAGCTGTCTATGCTAGTTCAGCGTAGTTCGCAGCCTCAGCAGAGCATGACGTATTATTTATTTTTCAAAAGAAAGAAAAACAAATCATAGAGTTTGGCCTGTGATGAAACACATTGATGGAAGACAACTCTTCAATCACAGCCCGAAACTTTTAGATCATTTTGTTGATTTACTTTTGAAAGATCCATGTATCTATAAATCACATATGTAATGACAAATGACAAAATCTTAACACACCCACAGCCACATGTACACTGAAAACACATATACAGACACAGACACGCACACACACACACACACACACACACATGCGCACACACACACACACACTAGATCTTTCCATATGTTAACAGAGAAACATGAGTGGATCATAATCACATAGATGCAGATGTCGATACAGTTGCAGTTGTTATTTACTCGGTGTCATTCAGGCACAGAGACAGACACACACACACTCACACACACACACACACACACACACACACACACACACACACACACACACAAACAAATGCTGAGCACTGAGCTTTGGAAAAGAGGTTCTCATGGGTTTTCCACCAACTGAATTCTGGATAGTTCTTTTTTTAACAAAGACTGCTAAGACTGTGCTGATGATTGATGATTAAAGAGATTAACTCACTCTCTCTCTCTCTGTCTCCTGCTTAGTCACATCCTCCTTCCCTACCCTCTTTCACATCCTCTTTCTACCCCTCTTCTTCTCTTCTCTCTTTCCTTGCCTCTCTCTGTGTCAATCTGTTTGTATTGGTCTCATGTTTATTTCACTGACTCTTTTGCCCATTTTCTCTCCCGTTGATTCCGTCTGAATCGTCTCCTCAACTCCTCAAGCTTTTTCCCAGTCCATAAATGTTCAGTGTTCCCCAGGGAGGAGGGAACTGAACCGTTTTCAGTTTATAATTGAGTGTTTAGTGTCCCTGTTTATAATTGTTTATGTCTAAGATTGTTGTGTTTATAAAAGCCTGTTTAAGGATACATAACATCTAGGTTGTTGTTACATACAGCTTCAGAAAGCAAATTAGGTAGGTAGGTAGGTCATTGTAAAATCATGAGTTTCATGATTTAATATCCCAGAAAGTACAATAATTACGAAGAAAGGAAAAGATTTTTAAGTCTAAACCACGCCCACTTCTGCCTTAAGCCCCAACCACTTTGCAAATATGAATGAATACGAATATAGCTGCTAGCACTGAACAAGTTTCCACAGTGTGACAAAAACTGCACTTCCCTGACTGAGTTCCCTGACTGCATTGTGAGTATTTGATATTATCACAACAAAATAGAATTCAAATGGCTGTATATTCTTCAAATCTCAACATATTATCATGTGGCCTGGTTGACAGAATTGATAGGTTAATAACTTGGCCATTTTTGAGCCATTCCCATAGCTCAGTAAAGGCACGCACCCAGGTAATGTATTTGCCAAATTTTGTGTCATTCTGACCTGAGGTTCATGAGAAGATCTTTAGAGGTTTTTGAAAAAATCCAAATGGCAGCCAACATTTATGACGGACATTATTACAGTCAAAATCATTCAGCATGTCCAGATATATATGTGTACTGAGCCTTAGACTTTGAGGGCTTACTATAGTGTTCCCTATGGGCCAAACAGTACCATTTTTGTGTCCAGCTTATGATTCACCAGGATTTGTATGTGCCAAATTAGAAAAACAAGTTGCCTATCTATGCCTGAGTTGGTGGTTGACATGGTGGTAACCTAAATGGTAGCATCACTCTCTCCGGCGTTCGCTCAGTCTTTGTGCCTCCCTCTCTCTTCTGCTTTTATAGGGCATATTTTTAACCAAAAGTGAAACTTAAACTTGTAAACTTTTTTTCTTAGCCTCGAGTGGTTTTCTTATGATGCCACAAATACCAGTGACACACTCTCAGGAAGTACACACAAACATACACTCAATCACATGCGCACATATACACACACACTCACACACATAATGTTCCATTTGTGGTTAAGTTGATGAAAGATCAACATTTCTCTTCAACCCACTGCACCTCCAAAAGAGGGGAAGGAGATTTGTGTGCAGAGTGCAGCAAGAAGTGTAGCGTGTGCAACCGCATGCATGTGGTAAGATGGCAAATTATCTGATCAACTGATCACAGAAAGCCCAACTATGGCCATTTATTTAGCATGGTGCCCAGCAACAACCAGCCACAGTGTCAGTGTCTGTGTTTTTACAGCCTGATGGAGCTGGCAGCCTTTTATCCCCTTTAACCACTGGGTGCTATCAACAACAGGGGTGCTTCTATTCCCTGTCCCAACCTACCACATCCCACTATTAAATTCTGTAAAACAAATATACATAAGAAAAATGACTTCAAAGGACATCAAAAGTATTCATTTACAAAACAGACCAAGCCAAGACTAACATCTGTTTTCTCTGCTGTTGTGTTGTATACTGTTGCCAAAATCAAGACGATATGGCTGTGGTGGACGGAGTGATCCTGCTTTTAAGACTGAATCTCAGAAAACCTTCAATGAATGGTCTAATGTATAGGGATTTCAAGTCACTGACTCCCAATTTGGTAAGGTTTTTGTTGTTATTGATTTAGTTTTGATAACTGGTTACACTGTACATGGGGAGATAATAATAGTAAAACTTATGATCAGTATAGTCATAATCATACAGTATTCTGTAATTGGGATAATTGCTAGTGAATTATATTATAGTATAATTAGCCCATTCTTCAATTTGCTGGGGACCTCATGGAACCCCCTCAAGGACCCCTGGGGGCCCACAGTCAAGTCAAGCCATTCATTTGGTTTCAAGCACCTCCCCATATTACACCTTCAGATCAGAGGTAAGCGTAGTCAGAAGGCAAAGACGATGATCCATTATTGCAGTGATTCTCAACCTTTTTCATACAATGGACCCCTAGTTTAGTCCACATTAGAGCCACAGACCCCCATTTGATGAGATTTTGTCTCTCGGACCCAAATCTGGGAGTATTTATATTGTCAGATATGATTTTGTCCAGAATTCCATGACTATTCGCATTGTAGGTAGAGAGATAACAGTGAAAAACGATCAAAATAGTATTTTTTTCTACATTCTCTGATTGTGTTAACTGCTTGTAAATTAAATAATGCTGAAATTCATCAAGTTGCTGGGGACCCCCTGGAACCCCCTCAAGGACCCCTGGTGGTCCCCGGACCCCACATTGAGAACCACTGCATTATTGAATATTACTGTAAGATGCAGCCTATTTCCTTGTACAGTGACCTTTGACCCCTTGAGCCCGGGGAACAGCCCTTCCTGTCAGCAGTCTGGTTTCACAGAGGGATTACTGGCTCTCCCTCTTTATGTGAGTGAGAGTGTCCAAGTGTCTTTCAGCTGATTTGTAAAAGGCTGTTCTACAGTAAGATCAACATCGTGCGCAGACTGTTATGGCTTTCTGCTGCACCAGTTAGGAGGAAGAAAATGTCCTTGAAACAATGTAAGATCAGATATGAGGCAACTTAGTTGTCTTGGCTCTGCAACCAACAGAATAGTGGGACTCCATTCTCTATTGCCCTGTCAGCCTGCCTTCCTATGCCAGGCAGCAACTGTTGTTCCTGCGACCCTGGGCCTGCAGCTTATCAGAATTCCACAGGTGGAAACCATAGCAACAGACTTGACGGGCGCCTCCCATCCACCTCTCACTTCCTGGGGAAACTCTCACCTCATTGGTTCCTTCCTGAAAGATCTGGTTTTCCAGATCATTACTGCAGGGACGTCATGCCGGTCTTCATCCAGCAACTTTAGCAGTCTTTAATTATTCTCATATATGGTGCTCAGGAAGAGGAATGTATGTATTCCCCAAGCGCACACATACAAGTGTAAGATTGAGTGCCTGTTTTCCTCTTCCATCCCCTCTAAAAGGTTAATATAAGCAATGATAGGATGTGTTTGGGTGTGTGTGTGTGTGTGTGTGTGTGTGTGTGTGTGTCTGTGTTTGTGCATTTCCTTTTTTCTGGGATGTCATCTGGACTCTTATGAACCTCACTGTTTATGTCAGACTCCATTACAGAGAATATATCTATGTCTGGTTATTACATACACAAGAGCATGTGCGCATACTCACACACACGCACACACACACACACACACACACACACACACACACACACACACACACACACACACACACACACACACACAAACAGATTTTGTGATTTTGTAGAGCTTCTTTTCTGTCATTGATTCAATCTTTTTTCCCTCTATTCCTCTATTCCCTCTCTATATATCATCTAAATTAGAATTTGATTTCTCCCTTTTTCCTTCAGATTTCCCCCTTCACTATCTCATCTTTCATGTAGTTTTTTGTCTACTTAATCTGCCCCCCCTCCCTCTCTGCCTTGGTCTGTCTGTGAAGTGAGGGGGTGGTGAGAGGTGAAAGAGGGCAGATGTTTCCTCCCCAGCTTTGAAGATGCTTGTAAAGACGGAGAGAGGAAAAGTAGACCAGAACACTTAAACCCCCAGTGGAAGAGGTGTGATGAAAGAGTAAAGACTGTTCTCCCATGGAGATTGGACGTTTTACAAGGGAGGCCACAATCACATACAGCAGATACAGGCTTCGTTCTGGCAAGAGCTCAATGGTAGCTATCTGTCCAACCTACTGCTGCTGCTACAAATCTGAAATGTGACAGGACAGTCCATCTAACATCACATTTAGGAAGAGCTGCATTGAAGTTTGTCTAACATCTGCCACTGATGTGGCCATTTGTGCCACATTTGTCTGAACAAACAGTACTTTGCCTGTTCAAGAGGAGTTTACAGTCCATGTTTACAGAGTGAGCTGATATGTCCAGCCAACTGCTTTTCCTTTTTTAAACTTAGGGATGACTTGTAGTCATTGGAAAACAATAGCTCCACTGTGAACAGCATTAGCCCTTCCAGGGTGTGACAACATCAAATTGTTCTTCTTCAGTCTGCATACTGTATCTGTACCTCATAGCTACATATTGCCACCAAGTGGTGAGAGAAATGGCTCCCATTTGTTAACTTTCTGATGTTCAAAGTTTGACACCAGCCCTATGTTGTTTCAGACGGAAAAGCAGCGTGGCAAAATGACAACACATTTTTAAACATTAATTTGGATATAATTTAGCTTATATTTCAGTCCATAATTTTGTAAAAGAATTAATCAGAATTCAGAATTCACCAACATAGTTTTTCATTTAAATTACTGTAAATATATCAGCATTTGATGTGAGTTATATTGATATTTTATGGCATAAAGGTATTAATATTATGTCAAGGTTTTAGTTGTTCTGCAACAGTGTAGACTTGGCAGTTGACACAAAGGGAACGATGATGGGATGAGGAGGCAAGTTAGCAGACACTGGAGCAGCAGCAGTAACTCCTCCTACATCTCGGTCGTCAGTCTTCACCGCGTTTCAGAGGTACAACATTCCAAAGGGAGATATGAGGCAGTAGACAAAGCAACAAGCTGTGACTTTCTATAAAAATATAAAATTAACCCCATATGCACAGTAATATCAAGATTTTGAGCAACATTGATGTCTTTCACTTTCTGAAGACCAAATATATGAATCTATTGAATGTCATTTTCTCAGTTGCCTCAATTAACCTTTTGGTCTTCTCAATGGCAATAACCCAATCTTGCAGAAAGTAGTAGTATGTTACATTAAGCGCTGCACTGAGGGTGTGTCAGTGTGAGCGGCACAGTGTGACCACCTTGGCTTAAGCTGTAAAAGAAAGCAAAGGAGGGAAAGAGCGGGTTTGTGTGGGGGAGAGAGAGGGAAAGAAAGACAGGGCGGAGAGAGTGAGATCAGTTATAATTATGGACTTTGAATTCACAGAGCAGTGGACTCCTGTCCCAACCCAAACACCAACTCACTTTTTACGGTGACTTTGGCCAGTGCCTCACTGGAGCCGATGTGGTTGGTGGCCACACATTTGTAGGTCCCGCTGTCAGCCAGTTTCACACGGGCTATCTGCAGCTTGCCGTCCTTGGTGGTCTCTGCCCCCGCAGGTAGGGCCGGCCTGCCAACTCTACTCCAGTGGAATTGGAGGGGGTGAGAGCCGTGGGCGAGGCACTGCAGCTGCAGGGCGTCCCCCGGCTGCAGCCTCACCTGGTCAGGCAGACAGGTGGTGTAGGGAGGGGCTAGGGGAAGAAGAGAGACCAAGCAAATTACTCTCATCATGACCTACGACAAAGAAGAATCAGAGTCTGTGTGCGTCTGTTTTCTCTACTCACACTCCACCTCCATCTGCGTGTAAGCCTCGCTGTAGCCATGTATGTTGGTTGCATTGCAGATGTATTGTCCTGAGTCTTGACGCCCCACACTGGTCAGTGTCAGAACTCCACCCACCATTGTGTGTTTCCACGGCAACGGTGCCCGTAGCTTGGACCAGGTGATGACAGGAAGGGGAGAACCTGGAGAGTGGAGACAGGGTTAAATGGGAAGAAAGGATGAGGAGGAAAAGGCATGAGAGGAGGACTGGGAAAGATAATTTACTTTTGATGGTAACAGCAACACACACACACACACGCACACACACACACACATCTTACCACTGGCGCGACACTCCATAGTGATTGTGCGTCCCTCCACTGCTGTCATTTGCTCAGCGGCCACTGAGGCCACTGGAGTACCCTGCCCACCCTCGACAATGACTTCAACTTTGACCTCTGTCACCCCCTCGTTGTTTTCAGCTTGGCAAACATACACTCCTGAGTCTTCAGGACGCACTGCAGCCCACTGGGGAAAGAGAGAAGATGATGATGACGATGATGATGGTGATGATGATGATGATGATGATAATGATGATGATGATGATGATATGCACATGTCTCTGTGTCCATAATTCACCTGTATGGTGTTTACATCGTTTGTCGTCGTAGTAACCAGCTGGAGGGTGGAGCCTTGGCGTTTCCAGGTCAGTGTGGGACGTGGCCTGCCTGTGGCACGACACTCCACAGACACACGTTCACCCATCCTGACCCGCAGGGGCCCCGCTGGCGTCAGCCGCACTTTAGGAGAATCTGAGGGAGAGTGCATACAGACAGGATATTAGAAACTTATAAAGGCACACTCATACAGACATTCACACTTTAAGATTAACAATAAAAGAACTGGGAGGTGAACAAGGTAGAGAAAACAAGGTTCTGGGGAAAGAAAAGTGGGGCTGTGTTTCATACCAAAGGTCTTGTTACAGTGGATGTCAAATTGGCACTGTAGTAAAAGGTACAGGGTGATGCAATTTGTGAGGAAACCTTTTTGTGGTTATTCCCTGTGTTACTGATGGGTTTTTTTGGAATACCTGGTACCAGGAATTGAATTGAAAACACACATACATGCACACACACACAGAGTTACAGAAACACAAAGTGCACAAGACAAGCTCACGTCTGACGTTCAGCACAGCTGTGGCAGAGCTGCGGCCCACAGAGTTGCTTGCCACGCAGCGGTACTGGCCCTGGTTGCCAGGTTGGGCATTAGCAATCGTCAACACAGAACCATCAGGCCCAACCTTCACATTGTCTAGGGAGATAAGCAGAACCCAGCCGTTGTATTCAGTGATACTTTACAGAGGATGTACAGAGGTGTTGTAGGTGCTTATTTATTAGACACTCCTGACCTGGAAACGCTTGGTTATTGGCTCTCTTCCAGTCCAGTTGGACTGGCTGCGCCCCTCTCGCCACTTGGCACCTAAAGCTGGCAGACTCCCCCTGGCGCACTGCGGCCGCCCGGGGCTCCACTGAGACGACAGGGGCCTGGGCACCCACTGCAGAGAGAGGGAGGGATGATGATAAAACACGACCAGACACACTCGCACCCAGACACACATGTACAATGCAACTCTTTGAACCTTTAGTCAGGTCTGGGAAAAATACAATGTAAACAAATACCACCCCAAAGCAAACAGCCTAAGCAAATACACAGATTGAACTGAACAGCTATTTGATGACTAAGCAAAAAAAAAAGTAAAAAATGCACAAAAACGAAGCAAAATTCTTTCAAAGGGCAAAATGATAGTCAATGTGTCATACCAAAATATTAAAACAGTTGATTTCCTGAAAAGTGTAATAATTTCCAAAGTGCACAAATAAATCAAAATGACTGCATGTGTACCTTGTGTAGAATATTAACTGAAAAGCAGTCAAAATGACACATCCTCTGCTAAATTAAAACCATTATAGCAGGTTTTGCTATCCTAAATCCTAAAGCAGATTTGTTACCTGAACATAGTAGAGAACACAGGATCAGAGCAACAGGCGAGATATCCATGATGAACAGACGACAGAGACACTTTCCCTCCGCGGTACAATCTCTCTCTCTCTGTCTGTCACTCTCTCTCATGCCAGCACTCTCAACCTTTAACCCCTCACTTACTGTTTACCCCTTCCCCTACTCAAACCTTACACACAGACCATTGTCAGTAAGGCAGCAGGGGCATAGAATACAGTGTTTTAATGTACTGTTTTTTTGTTGCTAGGTTTGAAGTAATTATCTAATTTTATTTCAATTTCAAAAACATCTGGTCTGACTAAATTGATATTCGAGGCATTTGAAATTCCTGACAAGTGCATGCTTGACAAATGAATAAACAGTAATGAATAAGTCATGCCACAGACATTCCAAGGATAGAAGTTCTGGGAAGTAAATAAGCGAAAAGTAAATCAGCCTGACTTAGGCTTAATGCACTCAAACTGCGATCCTTTTAAAAAATGTGCTGCAGTAGTGGAAAAAAAATCAGTTTTGACATTGCTTTCATCACTGCAGCCTTCACACTATGAGCCCTTTTACTCTGCTTTCCAGGAAAACGATCACACTCAAGCCAGATGCTCCCCTTCCCCCATGTGTCTGTATCGTCCAGCCAGACGGACGTGCTGCTGGCTGTTGAAGCAGATTTCAGATGGTTCTTTCAAGCACAGTTGTCCCTGTCTCTGCTCCGGTCCTGGTCAAAGAACTTGGCAGGATAGTGAGTCACCTGCGGGAAAGTTTGGAAGGATTATTATGCAGTTACAAATGATGACGCATAACCTTTACTTTTTGCCACAAGCTACTAGTCATTTGCTATTTAGTAGTATAGCTGTTATGGAAAATGTGGGGAAAACATACCCAGTAATTTTTTAACAAGATTTTGAGATGTACTGCCTGCAAGCAAGCAAGAATATTTAGAAAACTCAATGAAAACACAAAAAGGTCCCTAGATATCAGTGTTACTCTAGATTAGTTTGGATAAACACCATGTATCTCTCCTTGTTTACCTCGTACAACACATAAGCTATGAAAGCTTACATATGAGGTATGAGCGCTGGAATTATTTATTTATTTCTCTGGTAGATAGAGTGGAGTCCTCGTGAAATTCCAATGAGTCCATTTTATTTTCATTGTGGGGAAGGACAAATGTTATAAAATGTCCCTCTAAATGGCTTGAAAAAGTAATGAAAGATAAATTGCTGGATAATGTAATAACATTATAATATTAACCAGTGATTATTAGGCCAACTTCATATGGGGTGTAACATATTTTTAACTGATGAAATAATAACAAGAATATTGACTAGCAAGAGTTACTACATTTTTATTATTCTTATAATTCTTAAATTATTGGTCAATATTATATTAATATTGGTTATTATTATCATCATAACGTGTGTAACATTTTTACTGAAGTAATAATCGCCAGTTAATCTAATAATGTGATGTTATTACATTAGCCAGCAATTCATTACATAAACAGGTTTTATTAGATTTAGAGAGACATTTTGTCACATCAGCATGTTGTTACATTATCTGGAAGTCATTACGTTATCAGTTGCTTCACAGCTTTTCTCACCTCATCACCACCTACAAACCTGCAGATAAATGACTGGAAGCAAGCCAGGTTCTTTGTACCTTTCTTACAGGCTATCAGGTCACCAGGTCCCAAGACCTGGTGACATTCACACTTTAAGATCAACAATAAAAGAACTGGGAGGGGAACAAGGTAGAGAAAACAAGGTTATAGTTAAAAAAAAGTGGGGTTGTGTTTCATATCAAAGGTCTTGTTACAGTGAGAGTCAAAATGGTAAAAGCACTGTAATAAAAGGTCCAGGGCGGTGCAATTTCTGAAAACATAGGAAAAACTGTTGTAGTTATTCCCCGTGTTACTGATCGCCTTCTTGGAGTACCTGGTTTGGCAGGACATAGTTTTATAATGCCCTGAAGGTCCAGAGGCAGATCAGGTGCAGGGACAATACTCAACACTAGAGGGTGCAGAGGGACAAAGGACAAACCTGGACCTGCTGCTTGGTATGATCTGAGACTGAGCATAGCTATTAGGACCGGTTCTGCCTGGTATGCCTGTTAGCCTCAGGTTAAACCCAAACTGGGTAAATCTCTCCTGTGTCTCCTGCTCGGCATCACTAAACTTATCTATTGTCTCAAAGAACAAAATAATGAAGAATTACTGAGAATAGTTGACCTGAAGAGCATCTTGTGTACGGCTACTTCTTGTGTATCACTGTGCCAAAAAATACACCTTAAAAAACAAACATAATCAATGACACAAACTTGTCTGTACGACATCCATATGCAGTTTTATGCACTTTGCAACAGAGAAACTCTGCTCAACATGTAAACAATTCAACCGCTGGAGAGACTGCATTCCAGCAGCTCCAGGAGAATTCATCAGCAGGTTCATTATGGCTAAACGCTGGTTTTGGTTGCTTCAAAAGCATTTACGAAACAACTACATAACCCCTTAAAGTAATACTGTACTTGCATTCATATCAATATAAACAAATGCAAATTCAATTCTTATCAGAAACAAAAACACCACAGGACACAAAAACGTAATAACTGACATACAATGTGTTTATTCATTTTTGGTTATTTCTGCCATTTAGAAGTTTTTGTTGTACCTATACATTTTTCTCTGTAGCAACCTTTTTTTAAAAAAGTCCAAGAAAAAAAAGAAAAAATACAATCATAGCTAAACATCTAAAAAGGACTACATGCATGGAAGACAAGTAACATATTTATTTTTTTGCCTTTTTTCCATTAAAACTTTTTTTTTTTTTTTCATTCTTTGAAATAAAATGATGAATCCACATCTGGCTCCAGGCCACATACAGGCAGGTGCCCTGTTGTAGTGAAACAGTATTAGAAAAAGCCTCTCTACATCAGTGACTAGATTTATCTTTTAAAAAATGAGAGAAGAAAAAAACATGGTGAGTGATTATAAAAAGAAAGAAAAAAGATAATGGTGTCAAGACATTGGCTAACTTGGAAGGGGAAGGAGGGGTAAGAGACTGTTGTGGGGGAGTCGTGGTGGAGGTCGGCGTTAAAAAAAAGAAACAAGAGGAGTTGTGGAGTTTGTGGAGTTTTGTGAGCTGTGGAAGAGGCCGTCTGTGGCTCGGCTTGAGGTTTGACTACAGGTTGGACTCATGTTAGTCTGAGGAGTCGGACGGGGGGACGGGGTAAGGATGACTCAGTTGGAGGTGTCAGAGTGCACACTGCCTGGTGCCCTGGGTGGGGGGGTGGGGGAGGGGGGATCAGCGCTGTCCTGCCAGCCATCATCAACCTGAAGAGAGAGAGACAGCAAGAGAGAGAGAGAGAGATAGTCTTAGATACTCTTCCACTGTTGTATATCACCAATCTGTGATGTTCAGTGCATTCCAGGAGTTATGTTGTGATGAAAGTGTTGTAATTTACTTTTTTGTTGTATCTACTTTCCCTCAACCTGCCTCGTCTACTTCTACTTCAGTTAGTGATTTCCTACATTTCCCAGAATGACTTTCAACAACCCAGAGAAGGGGCATGCATTTTTTGCTTTCTAGAAAGAAGCCTTTGCTCTTTGATTCCAAGAGCTGACACCAAAACCTGATGTTTACTGTTAATGTTTAAGATAGTTGAACATTTTTTTCTGCAATTAAACTCCAATGTAGCTGCTCTGGAAGTATCTTGATGTGATGTCACAAAGTCGTGTTTGGCCATTATGTTCAGCATGAAATCATGATGATGTCATCTATGTTTGGCCAGCTATTCATGGGAATAAGAAAAATACAACACCAAACAACAAAATGGGCCCTGAAATGCAAAGCGCATCGCACATAGGTTTTGTTTTTACCAGTTTTAATTTGTTTTAGCTGTTTTCCTTAAAGCTGAACAAACACTGGTGTTCAGGTTCAGAGGGGTAATGTGGTGCAGCGTATGTAAAGACAGAAACTACATCAATAGGGTCTACAAAAGGTGTGCACTGTACAGCATGCTACCACAGGGAGACCCTGTTACCATGGCTACTCTCTTGGTGAGTGTGTTACTATAGCAACAGTGTGTAACCATGGTTACTCACATGGAGACAGTGAGGGGGGAAGAGAGTTCCTCCAGGCAGGTCCTCATAACCTCCCGTCAGGAGTGTAACACGGGGCTGGGTATCCTCCTGAGGGGTGAACAGGGGACACGTCATGTACAGACGCCACACACACATGCACACACACACGCACACGCACACGCACGCGCACGCACACGCACACGCACACGCACACGCACACGCACACGCACACACACACACACACACACACACACACACATTTAAACACATAACAAAACACACAAAGAAATCAAACACTCAACATAAAGAGGAAAAACCTTTAACAATAACTCTAAGGGCCAACACACTGATTGGGTCTTCAACCTGGGAAGGTAATGCCATTGCAGGGGAGGAAGGAAAATTTGGGGGTGACAAAAATACACTGACTTGCAATATCAAGAGCCTCATGCATTTGCAATATGTTTTTATTTGGCATAGCTGCAAAGGTGAATTCTCCTTCACTTGAGACCAACATACTGCTTTGTCAGACGAACACCGAGGTCACTGGAACACTTGGAAGTGACTTTCACCCAGTTAGCTCCCTCCTATTTTCGTCTAAATCATTATGTTCTTTCTGGGCTTACTGTGACCTCTAGCAAAGTCACACACAAAAGGGGAACCTAACGGTTCAAAGCAGACTGAGAAAGAGATTGATGAAAATTTGAAAGTCTGCTGAAATAACATATTTTAAGGGCAATTATTCACCACTCAAGACTATAACTAGATCTTCATTTTTGTCAGGTTAGACCTCCTGTGCAACAATCACCAAGGTGAACCACCTAACTAGATCAGGATTAGGGAACAACCCTGTCCTTGTGTAGAACAGTTTATGTTACTGTCCTACACAAGGACAGCAGGTAGCTGTACAAAATAGCAAATAAATAGAAAATAGCTTCGACCTAAATTAATTTGGAGTCTGCGATTTATAAAAGGTTGAACACCCCTGGCAAAAAAGACATCTGCTGGTAGGAATGAGGGATTGGGATTCTCACTGTGTGAGGTCAGTCTATTTGACGAAGCCAGGAAGAGTATGGAGCAGATCAAACCACACCCACCCATCACGCCAGTGGAGGGCCTCCAGAGGAATGAAGCCAGAGGCAGTGAAACAACATAGCTGTTCCCTCACACCTCCACAAATCTGAAACAACTGGACATGCCAGCTCCACCTAGTTTCAGCTTTGCATCTTACTGGCTTGCGATGCACCTCCAACTAGACTGGGGAGCAGTTAGATGTGGCTTGGCTTGAGGAACTCGTGCAAACATGAAGTCAGCTTTGTCTAGGTGGGAGGGAGAGTTGTGGAATGGGAGAAGTAGGGGAAGGAGGGCCTGAGGAAAGGAACTAGGTGCGAGGAGGTACAACAAAGGCATACGGTGGACACTGAGGGAGGACTGGTCTAGGAGGCTCAATGGGGGGAAGGGACCTCGCTGCAGTCCTACCTGAGGCTGCATTGAGGGGTTGAGAAATAACCCCTCCCCATTGGCTGAGTTCAAACCCAGGTGGGCGTGACCTGTGCTGGGCCGACTGTAGGAGCCCGATGAGCCTGCAGAATGTGATATTCAGCTGATCAGGAGAAAGGCCGCTGCAGGTGATTTATAGACCCGCGCCAAGGGAAAAGGACTTTGATTTGGATTTATATATTGGCAGAGGAGGGCACAATATCTTCAATTGTGAGTTTTAGTTTACTTGAGTACTCAGGTGTGTGTGTGTGTGTGTGTGTGTGTGTGTGTGTGTGTGTGTGTGTGTGTGTGTGTGTGTGTGTGTGTGTACCTGAGTTTGGTGTGGCTGGGGAGTTGGCTTGGCTAGCCTGCGAAGATACACTGGCTGCATCCACAGCTGTCTTCATAGCATACAGGTTAGCCTCCTCCTGGAACTTCCCAATGTTCTTCTTATACCGAATCCTTTTATTACCAAACCAGTTAGACACCTGAGAGAGAGGGATGGAAAATAGATAAGATAGATATTTATTGGATGGAGTGAAAGAGGTAACTCAAAAACATACCAAGAAATGTATCTTGCCCCGTATACTCGTATATATATGTGCTGAAGCCCCTTTTGACACCAGGGTGTTTGACTGTGTGTTAAACCATGTCTGACCCTTGACCCCTGAGTGCTGACCTGAGAGACAGTGATGGCACACTTCTTGGCCAGCTCCTCCTTGGCCTCCTCGCTGGGGTAGGGGTTGGCCAGGTGGGAGTAGAAATACTCATTCAACACCTCTGTTGCCTGCTTGTTGAAATTTCGACGCTTCCGCCTGACAGAGGAGGGAGATTGCATCAGTAAACTCTCAGACACGAGCAGATACTTTTTTCAGTAAGTTGCTGTTACTGTCAGACAGAGACTGGCAGACAAGAACTCAAGCACCGACTGAGAGAGACAGGAAGAGGAACACAAACAAGAAGAGAGACACAAACCGACCTGGCATCCAGGAACCTGGAGCGTAGGATCATGACAGCTTCGCAGGTGCTCTGTTTCAGCTGCATCTGGATGGAGCTGAACTTGCGGTGGATGATTCCCACCATGCGCTCGATCTCTTTGGGCGAGATGGGCCGCGTACGGGACTGTTCCCTCAGCAGGTTCATCACATGGTTGGTGAACTCACTGCAAGCCTGCATGGGAGGAGGGGAGTGCAAGAGGTGAGAGGGGTTTAGGAGTGAGGGAGAGAGAGAGAGAGAGAGAGTGAGCAACAGCAGTTGCTGCCATGGTAGTGGTGCCAGCTTTCCCTGGCATGCCGAAGCCAAACATTGTCATTAGAAACTGGATTGTTCTGGTCCTCAGTTCTGATTGGCTGAGTCATGTGTGGAGCTGATGTAAAATACCTGATAAATGCACACCTGTGACCGCATAAGTGTTAATTGAAATATCAATATGCTAACCCAAAATCACGACTCATACCAGTACTACAGCAATATTGCTTAGCAGAAGAATAACATTTAATTATTATTATTTAATGATTATTGGTTAAAATAAAAAGTTGTGCTCTTTTTAATTACAATGGTGTGTTACCGCTGTTTTATTGAAAGCTGTACTTCCCGTTGTGGCTGACAGCACCTCTTTAGCTGTTCGAACTAACATACCTGTTCGTATTTCTCCAGTTCGGAGTGGTAGATCTGTCGTATCTGGGCTAGCTTGGCTCTGTAGTCTGAATGCTCTATGCTCCCGTCGCTAGGTGACCCCCCGGCTGCCGCAGCAACTGCCGCCGCCGCTGCAGAGGCCCCGCCCTTCTCTGGACCCGAAACACCCTCTGCTAACAGCATGTTGTCCAGTCGCATGATCTGTGGGTCTGGAGGGTCCTCTTCTTGGATGCCTCGGATACTGAGGACTGTAGATATGGGAGGAGAAGGAGAAAAACTGTTATGGATCGAATGTGGTGTAGTCAAGTCAAGTCAAAGACACTTCAGCAGGACAGATGCTTGTTGCTTGAACCCAGGGCTTCCAGCTGAAAGACAGTTTGCTTACTCACTATGCCACCCTGCTGATCTACTCCCCTTACTTCCTGCTACTAAATCTTGCTAAACAATATTAGCCTGGTAGCATTATGTTTATTGAACATACTATCAGGAGGTTTTGGAAACTGCTTGGCTCATGCGTTCAATCTTTCTCGATAAATGGCTCTGGGAGGATTCAGTAGTAGAGACGGTGATGGGTGATAAGAGTTGAGGGAAAAGGGAGATAGAATAGCAACTTTGTATGTCCTTTGTATGTAATGCTGTAATCTGCATTCAGAATTCCAAGTTAAGCCACCTTGGAAAAACAGGGTGCACGTCACACAAGGTGGAGGAAGGCAAGCTTTACACACACAACCCCTTGATGTTCAGCCTCTATCCCCATGTCCAAAAACTGTGTAATACCTGCTGATCAGTAGCCTGTTTCAGTACAATGAATTTAAATGATTAATAGCCAATTTTTAGCTGTGACCGTGCAGACCATGCATATAAGTTTTCTTTTCTTCTTTCTTCCTGCAGCAGACTTTCATGTGGGTGTCCACCTGCGATTTTTCCTCAGTGCTGGCAAATGATTCAAATAGTTTGACACTCTTGGACCCAGCAAGCACAGACAGTTTACATAATGCTATTTGCCATGGTAAATTTCAAAGATAGCATTTTTCCATCAAGATACTAAGAAAAAAGTTATGCCCCACAGCAAAATTAATGTTTTACTTTGATCAAATTGATTGAAATTGGGTCTAAATAACATTAGGCCTAATCATGAACATGCCTATTAGTGACTGCACAATCTAAACAAGTTCTTTAGGATGCCACCTGTAACATGCACCAATCTGGTCATAGCTCATTACAAATTATGTGTTTGTTTCTCCAACATCAGTATACTGAACATGCCAGTGTGTTATACTGTTTTCCAGTAAGTAGCCTAAATGTTGCAAATATTCATAGAATTAAAAAGTAAGTAAAAAACTTCCCCCCGCGCTGCACCTAATCAATGATGGTAAAATGAAAGAATCACAGAACACAATGTAATGCTAGACAAACCAGTGTTTGGTTTTCAGTATGGTTTGAATCAAGTATTTTCATAATTTTAAGTTGAGTATATTCGACTTAAAATTGTGAAAATACTTAATTCAGTATATTTTTCACAAACTGCATGCTACAGCATGCAGCATAATTAGTAGGGACAGTTCTTATTGTTTGAATTGTGTATAAAGTGTACAGTTTCCAGTACAGAACAATGCAGTTCCCTTGTTAGCCAGCAGAGGGCACTATCTTACAATACAGAACCAACAAGAGGCACATTTCCAGACTGCATTTAGATTCTCTCATTTTGTTCTTTCCTTCTAACTTTTTCTTGACGTCGCTCATTAGAGTGTCCTTCAGCAAAGACAAAGGAAAGTTATTATCCAAGGAAAAATACTCAATTTCCAGAGCAATCTCAACAAAGTCAATCATTATCTGCCAGGCACTCAGCCCAGTCGAGAAACAAGCCCCAGCTTCTAATCTCATACGACCTAGACACTTGGCTTGGCCCAGTCTATTCCTAGACAACATGTGACAATGGCCACTAATTGCCTGCATGGGGCAATGTTGCTGAAAAAATTAGAATAACCTACAAAGAAATAACTTTTAGTGGCATAGCCTGGCATCACCAAAGCAACTACAGGGATTAAAATGTCCAGTCTGTGCCATGATCAGACAGCCGAGATGAGACACTTCAGAGAAACCATGGTTTGATAGTGCAGGAGGGGCTGAACATACACACCGGATGACATAAGAAACTTAGCTATAGCTCTGTTTGTGTGCCTGTGTTTGATGGGGGGGTGTAAGGAGATCAAGTCTAAGTAGCGTCTGTTAGTCTATGCACTGGGGCTGGCAACACGCACATTGTGAACAGAGAGAAAGAGAGAGAAGAGAGAGGACAGAGTGAGACAGAAAGAAAGAGACAGGGAGGGAGACAGAGATAGAGAGAGGGGGAGGGAGTGAGGGAGAGGATGAATAGAAAGAAAAACACTAGCTGTTGCTATGGTAGTGATGCCAGCTTTCCCTGGCATCCCCAAGCCAAAAAAAAACAACACACACACACACACATACACACACACAAGCACGCTCGCACACACACAGCCGTTAATTAACGCTGGCTCTTAAGGAGCTACTAAAGACCCTGTGAAAAATGAATGCTCATTTGAGAGGTCATTAATTTGCACAGTTATGCAAATTAGGTGGCAATTACTGCGTAGTTCCAGGGATCGTCTCACATTCATAATCCCACAACGAGGGCTATGACAGCCTCCGCATCTGGCTAACCGCCACAACCGTCTACAGCGAACACACACACACATACACACACACACACTTATGAACAATAACACTCAATGTGATCACCTCTAATTTTACCCATGTACCCAACACTCAGTAACCCCCCAACCCACATTATGTGCACGGCATTGCATACCCCCTATGGAAAATCTAACATCGAGCGTATGAGAGTGCTGCACCTAACACCTTGGTGTGGCAGGTTAACCAGATTACAATATAATCCAAATGCTCAATAATCCATACACACTCACAGTCTAAGCAAATGTGTGTGTGGTAGGTGTGCATGTGTGCGTGTCTCCCATGGCTGCAGATAACAGACTGTAAAGAGGATCCCCCAGTTTCTTGGAAGTATGGAAGAAGAGGGGGGGATTAGCAAGGCTTACAGTTTACATCTTACAGAGAAGTCCTTCTCTGCCTCCCCACTATGCGCCCCCCCTTCCCCCTCTTCCTGCATTTATTCTTCCATACTTTCCAGTGCCACAGTCCCTCTCTCTCCCCCTATCTCTCACCATTCCCCAATTTCAACCACGCTGGCTCTCTCCCTATCTTCTTCTCTCTATCTTTCAGTCAGTCCTCTGATAAGCTCTTTATACTCTAACGTTTTCTAAGTTTAACTGAGAAACTTGTGTAGCGGGGAAGATGAGAGAGACAAGACGAGGGAAATAAAGTTAGAGAAAGAAAAAAAGGGTGTTGAAAGATGCAGTCTGGTACATGTGAGAAATAACAAGGGCAAACATTGCGGAATTATATTCAGAGGTAAAAATATACAAGCAGAGAGAGAGAGGAGAGCAAGAAAGAGAGGACAGTGACAGAGTGAGAGAGAGTGAGAGAAAGACTGCTATGTTTGAGGGAGCCAGGTCCCATTAATTTTAATTAATCCATAATTAGTCTGGATTATGGGCCAGCCTCCCAGACTGCCCACTCTGTAGAGCACACACACACACACAGTGTGAGGGAGAAAGAGATGTTGACTGAGCTGCTGTCCATGACATCTCGTGGTAAAGAGTGCTGTGGCAGAGTAAGCCGGCTTTGTGAGCCCACCAGGGGCGGTGGGTGGCAACTGCCCCCCAGTGAGAATGAGTGTTAGCGGTGTAGGCTGACAGGACTCGGGGTCTGGAGATTATCAACTGTCTGCCAATCCATGAAACACAACCATTACAGCCTCTCCCTCCAACTCATCCATCAATCTGTCTGTCTGTCTCCCCCTCTCTCTATCCATCTCTCTCTCTCCCACTTTCATTTTCGTTTCTTGTCCCGTTCCCGCCTCTCTGTTTCTTACTGCCACTTCGCCTCTAAAAATGAAGTCCTATTTTGTACCTTGGAATACTCTCAAAAATAGACAAAAAGAGGGAAGATAAAAATAGAGGGATGTATGGGGAATAGCGTGGCAGAGGGGTCAGAAAGGAGGAAAAGACAGAGACTTTTAATGGTTCTAACTTGGGACAGAGAGGAAGAGAAGGAGACAATGACGTCTGAGAGAGGGAGGCAGAGAGGGAGCTTGGCTGAGACAAAGGGAGAGAACTACTTTCTAAACATCCACAACTATTTACGTGTCTGAAAACCCAGAGAGCAAGAGTGGGGGAGAGGCAGAGAAATAAAAATGTCGAGTGAGAAAGCAGTTTCTTCTCTGAGGATTTTGGCCTGTTAATGAGCAGAATGGTAGTGGTCAAATGGGCATGAAGGAGCAACAACACACCGGGGGACAGGGGAATGGAACAGCAACTTTCCGGCAGAGTTGAATAGGTAGGAGTGGAGGCAAGCAAGAGCAATTTTCTCCCCCTCTCATGATTCGAGAAAGGTGGGAGAATCTTCCCAAGAATCCTTCTACCACTCTTTCATCTTTACCCTTCTCCCGCACTTTTCTGACCCTCTCGCCAAACTGTTTCCTCTCCTGTAATGCATTTCCCGTCTTTCCTACCACTCTCTTTCTCTCTCCCCCTCCTCTGCCAATGTTGTAAATTCAGACTGTGACAGTGTAAAAATCAAAGTGAATGACAGTGAGTAGGTAAGACAACTAGTTGCCTTGGAAACTATGTATCCCTCCTGCTGCCAACCTCAGGCCTCCTCTTTCCAAGGTAATTGAATGGAATTAGGTAATAACGAGAGCTGCTGTGCATCTCACACTTCTCTGTGCTTTGTGTGGAAGGGGTCCTCTACATCAGTCCTGCTGGTTTTCTATTCTGCCAGCTAGTTAATCGCATTCACCTGTCCTCCCATGCCTAAACAGTCCCTGATGAGACAGCTAGAATGAAAACTACCTGGCAAAATAGAAAACCAGCAGCACTATGGACCCTGAAGTTGAGAAAAACTGCTCTACATGACACCTGAATCAGGGTGGGGATGAATGACGATCACTGAGTCTGGAATTAAAACCATCTCATATTTAAGTGTAAAATCTTTACATCAACTAGCTTGTTTACTACCAACCAGTATTCTATTTATTTGTGTGACTCACAAGCAATTAAAGCTATTTCAGCATATGTTTTCTCAACTGCTGGCATAAATTAACATTGTTAATCAGATTAGACAATCCTGCTGCTCCCATGCATTTCTCACTCAAAAGCCTCTGCTATTATGACACTGCTTGACCCCTCCTTGTAGAAGCGCTTCCAGCCTTTTCACCCACTGAGCAATTGAAAGAGAGCATTGAAATCACCTAGGCAGCCAGCTGAGGATGCCTTTTAATATATTGCATCACAAAGTGAAGGGCACGAGAGTGAGACACACAAGAGCAAGGGAGGGAGAAAGAGAGACAACGACATTAATAAGAAGTAAGATTAGATGAATGAAAGCTAGGTGAATGCAGCTGGCCTTACATACTGCAATCTGCTTATCTGTCTCTTTCTGTCTGCCATCTCTTTCTCTCTCTCAGAATTGTTGTGATCATCACAAGGCATCACAACCACCAATATGAACAATAATATTATATTTTCAGAAAAGCATTCATTTATGTTTTGTTTTCCCTGAAAAAACTCAATCCTCATATAACTATCATCAATTTGATATATTAAGTATGATGTATAAGATTTTTGTCAGCCTTAAACGGCAGCCTATCTCAAATAAAAAGGTGGTAAACTGAGTTGAAGTGGGTTTACACTGGATATACTGAAGGAGTAAAGATGTTTATCCTAATTAGCGTGTAACATTTGCATTCATTGGTTGATATGAAAAAAGCAGCAGTCAATTAGCAACTCACCTGTCTTTTCTTTGATCTCGCACAGGACACTGAAGAGGGCAGGTTTCATTCTGTGGCAGTTTAACGCATGTTTCCTTTTATGGAAAACAAAAGAACGAGAGAGAGAGAGAGAGAGAGAGAGAGAGAGAGAGAGAGATTGTGAATTATGATGAACCCCTCTGTGACTACACACACTAACACAGTCATATACACGCACACCAACATTAGATCATACACCCAGGCACACGCACGCAGAGCAAGTCAGTGTTAAACAGATTGGCTTTAGAGGTGTGTGTTAAGTGTGCCACCAGACCAGTTTAAGCCTTTTACTGAAAACAGGCCTGAGCACATAACTATCTAATCCACCTGAACTTACTCACCTCAATGAAGAGAGGAGAGAACAGCAGAGGAGAGGAGAGGAGAGGAGAGGAGAGGAGAGGAGAGGAGAGCTGTGTTTGCATGCACATTATTAGAAAATTGACTGCACTCTGCACAATGAAACCAACAAAACTCTGTGGAGAGAACAAGACTGTGTGTGTGCGTGTATGTGTGTGCTAAATAAACTTAGCCAGGTGTTGCTATTGGTGATAAATAATTCTAGGTCATATGAAACAGAATCATGTGTCCGGTGGCCTTGTGCACTAGCCTACAGCACTCCAGTAGAACATTATAGACCCAGGAGACAGTCAGTGGGGTTACAGGTCAGAATTTACTGTATCCTACAGGAGGTTGGTAAATATTACACCATAATAACGCAGCGCCCTATGAATTAACACCTATGAACTAGTGTGTGTGAGAGGAGGGGGCAGGACAGGGGTAGTCTGGGTCATAGGGGTCATGGGGGCTATTTACAGCAGACATGGGGTCAAACCAAGTGAAATTCGATCCCCTCACCCTGCAACCGATAAGCAGCTTCACACCAACTGCTAACACCCCCCCCAACACACAGAGACACACACACACCACCACCACCTCTCTCTCCAGGCCTTTGTCGTTATTCAGCGTTAATGGCGTGATGGCCGATCAATCAGAGGCGGCTCGCAAACTCATCGCACTTAATTAGCCCGCTGGGCGGTCATGAAACTTACGAGTATTTATACAGAGGAGGACAGCGGGATGCGATGTGTGTGTGTGTGTGTGTGCGCGCGCGTGTGTGCGTGGAGGGTAAAGATAAACCCACCTAAACTCAGTTTAACCACCTTCATATTTGCGGAATAATTTCGTCCTGCCCAAGTTATAGGCTGACATAAATCTTTATGACCTAATTTTCTAACAGACATCATAGTAAGTGGCATCAAACTGATGCAATTTAAATGGGGACAGTGTAATTTAAAGGGGGAAAGCACATTTTTTTTCTGAAAATATAATTGTTTTTTGTTCATGTTTTCTTGTTTCATGATGGTGACCCGACACTGGATGTCTTAGTTAACCTACCTTTATTTAACGCTACAACACTGTGTGTGCGTGTGTGTGTGTGTGTGTGTGTGTGTGTGTGTGTGTATGCGTGCACGCGACCATGCAAGGATGAGGGGATCCCATGATCATTTTCTCCTGCAGGCCCAAAACAAACTCTTCCTACCAGCTCCTATTCACACATTTTGTCCTCGCTCCCCACAGGCCAATCAGGCTCCTTCCTCTGGTCTTACTCCTGTGTTATTACCTGGCCTGGGCCTCGTCCAAACTCTCGTCTGTGATGGCCATGATCTGCTGGAGGATGTCACCGATGTCCTGCTGCGGCTGGCCGAGGCTATGTTGCTTCCGTATGGCGTCAGGATCCACCACGTCCCCCTGAGTCAGTCCAGCTAGTCCAACAAGACTCGACATCATGCGGGCCTGGTCATCCATACCTTTCGCAAAAATGTCGTTTTGACAAGATGGGGGGAGTAAATGTGACAGTTATTCCACTGTAGATAAAAAGGGGGAGGAGGGAGGGTGGCTGGAAAGGGGGGGGCTCCTTTTCAAAGAGGTAACTTTCACCAATATGCTGCACTTGAAACTTGAAACACCGAGAGGTTGAAAAGTTGTCAGAAAAATGCAAAAACCGTAGGTCACAAAACAGAGCAGTGTAGCCTGTTAGGCTCCGTTGGGGCTATTGGCACCAGCGCATATCCTGGTCCGAATAACAAAGGAAAAGAGAAAAAAGTGCAGCCTTACCATTTACTTGTCTGAGTAAAGTGACAAAGGCAAAGCGATTAGGCCTCTACAATCTGCGGTGCTTCTTTGGCATGAGAGGGCAGGATTCACAAAATACTACTGTAAGATACTATTGTAAGATTATGAGGAGGGCGCGCGTATGCATGGTTTTTCTTCCACTGTAAAGACAAGACCGGGAGGCTCCGGAGAGGCGAGGAGGCTTCGACAGGAAGAGAAAGGTAGAGTATCTGAACGGCCAGCCATGCAAACGACAAAGAGATGGAGAGTGGTCTTACTACGAGCAAGAAAATGGCAACAATTACCACACTGGCTCGTTACAAATGTAACTCATTCCTGCTTTGGAAGACTGTCCGGCCTGTTTCCAAATCGCTGCCTCTGCAAACGCCAAGGAAAAAAAAACACAGTAGAAAAACCATAGGCTACCCTTGCGTTTTGAACGATGGTAGGACCAGTGGTATAGCTTATTATCTAATGAATAGAGAGTCCAACGTGACCGTTTTATGGTTGCCGTCTTCGCCTGCTCCCCTATTATTCATAAGTCCCAAAGACCTGCACGGTCATTAAAAGTGTGCGACCGACAGAATCACATAAAAGACGGACTGAAAAAGATAATTACGAGGAACTCCATCCAGCTTGTTTCGTCTGGTTCCGTCCAAGTCCAACAATACCCAGTTTATACTATTGGTTGTTCCTTATTCCCGTTTTCTTTCTCTGCGCGGCTCTCTCCCCCTCCTGCTCCACTCCTCCCAGAGCTACATTACCGATCACACACGGAGCAAGCTGTGCTCACCACTGTCAAGCTACACAGGATAACAAAGACGTGATTTCCGGTCACATTTTTCAAACTAAAAGCCTTATTAACAATCACGTTCAAAGTATCTATAAGTAAATAAAGAAATTAAAATATAGGATACATTTAGTTGAGGAATCTATAGTAAATTAAAGTACAAATATTGTTTTGTTTTTTCCAATATGTCCTTTTGGCAGCATCTATAGACGTAAGCCAATGCAAGATGCCATATACTGGGCTGCCAAAATATACAGACTCAATCACAAAACAAATAAGAACTTTGAAAGGATAGTACTAGACTACTATCTACTACTCTACTACTACCTTGGAAATGTCTATATATCTCTATATATCTGTTTAAAGGGCAATAAGCAAGATCTCGTTACTTTACTGCCCTATAGCACAAAATGTCTACAATATATCTGCGAGGGGTTGATAGGGCTGTTGATCATTACTCAACGATTGCTTTGCCAGGTGCTGAAATTTCTGGCTTTCAAAACATACATTCTGGCCCAAACTCTGTTTTCTCTGTTACTCCCTGCCAATCAGAGACCTGTCATTTTAAAATGACTCGAAGTTAAAAAAAAAAAAAAAAAAGTGAGAGAGAGAAGCCTGTCTATGTTGTTGCACTAATTGCCAATAGGAGTAGACACAGAGGCCATAAATGACTTAATGCATCTTTAGCCCAGTTTTGGCACAATAGTTCCTAAAAGCTATAAAATGGTGTGAATACCCAGTGTGAAGTCAGCCAGAATAAGCCACCTCTGAAATACCCTGTGCCTGCCACAAACATAGCAAGCAAGCACAAAAATTATGCCAGATAACTGAAGGAAGGATGTCTATCTTGCAAAAGTCTATTTTAACCCACAGCAGTGGCACGTGCATCATCGTTCCTAAAAATGTCTTTGCAGTCAGGCCTCCACGCTTCAGTGTCGGTGCTTTTATTTTGAAGGCAAAATAGCTTAAATTCCGGTCTTGTTCTGGCTGCCTCTGGCTGCCTTGACGCAGCTTCAGTCCTCATCCCCTCGCCCTACGTCAGCGGGCCCCGGGGAATGGTGCAGTTTCATTTGAGACCGCGGAGAGGCCAGTTCATCAGTTCACCATGGAAACAATCCTTGTTGTTGTTGTTGTTTTTTGTTGTTGTTACTGTTGTCTGTTGTTATTATTATTAACAATAACAATAATAATAATAATGATGATGATAATAATAATAATAACATAGTAATAGGCTAGTAATAGTAAGATTCTCAGCCCCAATGAAAAATCACTATAAAATTCTGATATTCCAGTACAGGAATGTCTGTACTAAATTAGAGGCATCAGGGTAGTTGTGTGTGTGTGTGTGTGTGTGTGTGTGTGTGTGTGTGTGTGTGTGTGTGTGTCTGTGTGTCTTTGTGGTGGTGGGGGTGTCTTGTCAGGGGGCCTAGAATTCCTAGAGGCGCCTCTTTTCTTATAGGGATTTATACTGTGTCTGTGGTACTACTCAATAGTGAGTTCATGTTTACCGTATCATAGGCTACTTCATGATATTTTTTATTTCCTATAGCATCACTATAATATTCATATAGGATATTATGGTTTATAGTTTTGCTTAGATATATATTATTATAGTATCCTTCTAAAATGTATTGTATACGGTTTGTAAGATCATCTGCATTAAGCCAATCAGACAGGCCACCATGGTAGCCACCCATGTTGTTGTCAATGGTGATGATGATAATCATGTCAGCTTTTGTTTGTAAGATGCTCTGCTTTAAGACAATGAAGTTTTTCTAGACAGGCAGTGGTTCCCAAACTGGGGTTTCCAGAGGGTCCCTATGTGGCAAAATTAAGAATAGTTTAATTTCACCATTATTTCAGTCACCGGACATGTGCACAATGAAAGAATGTAGCCTTTAAGGATGGTTGTATTGAGCATAGATTCACAGTAGGCAGTTATGTAATTCTGGTTCAAGTCATATGTAACAGCAACATCTTCTCAGAAAGGGTTCTTTGGGACAAAATCTTATCGAATGGTGGTTGGTGGTCTAATGCAGATCTATTTGGAGGATTGCTGACATGAAAAAAGTTTGGAAAAACACCTAAAAGAAAGATAAAGAGAACATTTCAAAGGTATCATCTGGCCTCACCTCAGACATGGCTAGAGCATCAGTCTGAGCCCTTTTGTTCCATGTAGATTGAGTCATTCAGCTATCCTCTAATGAGAAAGCTGCTGTTGAAGACAGAGGAGTGACTGAGTCCTCACGCTTTCAGCTAACGACTTAATTAGCTCTGTGTATTGTGTGTGTGTGTGTGTGTATGTGTGAGTGTGAATGTGCGTGTGCGTGTGCGTGTGCGTGTGCGTGTGCGTGTGCGTGTGCGTGTGCGTGTGCGTGTGTGTGTGTTTGAGTGACAGTAGGATAGGGATAAATATACACAAGTAATAACTATTTTTTCGATCTTTATTTTCATTTTTGTATATCATTAGCTTACAGTGTCTGCAACATTTGTGGCATCAGACCATGAAATTCTCCTGACATGCATTGTATATAATTTCCATTAAAAGGTTGTAAATTATGTTTCCACAATGCAGTCTCACATAACAAGAGCAAAGCTACGCACAGTAAGAACTAGAGCATGTCTACTGCTTAGTGAAGGATTGTATGGTTTCTTCCAAAGCCTGAACCCATAAATTGAGAGTTTCAGACAGCTGTACCCAGTCCCCTCATTTGATTGGCAGCTTGGTTGCCATAGCAGGGGGAGAGGGGGTGGGGGGGGGTAGAACGTTGGGACATTAGCCCGCCTCCTTTCAGGATGATTGACGGCTGGTCTGGAAGAGGGGGGAGGGCAGGAGCCGTGGTTTAGAGTTTCATTTACACCCCCACTTACCACCACCTCCTCCATTACCTCACAGATCTGGAGGCTGTGTGTGTGTGTGTGTATGTGTGTGCGTGTGTGCGCATGTGCTTGGTGGATTGAAGAGGGGCCAGGGAATATAGTATCTTTTTTCTTCTCAATTCAGTGTGATTGAGGCCTAATGCTTTTGAGAGCACAGGGAACAGAAACATCCTTAATGTTACCCCACAGATATCTAAAGCCTAGAGTGTGTGTGTGTGTGTGTGTGTGTGTGTGTATACATGTGTTTGTTTGCACACAAGCGTGCTAGTGTTAGTGCATGTGTGGCAATGGCCAGCCTGTCACTCTGATAGAGACAGGAGGCCATCTAATGGAACAGATGAATGAATCCCACGACATCGCAGGAAACAACACAACGGCTGAAACTGCTCTCTCTCTCTCACTCTATCGTTCTCACATTTACAAACTCACACTCACACACACAGCTACATGCACTCTCAACACGCAGACACACATATTGCACAGGCACGAATACACACACACACACAAACACACAGAAACACTGACGCACACACACACACACACACACTCTGGCAATTTGCCCCTTTCTCCCCCTTGGTTGAATCTCAGCAGATTACTGCTGGCTCATTCTCATTAATTGGTCAATCAGCCAATTAAGCTAAATGCCCTGAATAAACACTGATTTCCTTTCTCGCCCAGATGGAACAGTCCACCCGCTCCAACCCCCCTACAGCCACCCCCGTGGTCTGCTCTGCATGTTGCCATGCCAACGGGGACCTGAGCACCTCTGGATGCTCCATCTAAGTGTCTGTAGCTCATCTCTCTGTCTGTCTGCCTCTTTCTCTCTCTCTCTGTTTCACACATATACACACACACACACACACACACACAGATGAAGGTTGATTAAAAAAGAGTGTTTATGTCTACTATGAGTGTGTATTGTCTGGTGCTATCAAAGGCCCAAAGATATGTGATGATATAACAGTGAACTGAACTGTTTATACGGTGCAGGCCTATGTGCAGCTCCAAGCATATTGCAGAGAAAAAAAGATAAACAATCATTAAGAATAACCTTCCTAGATATTTACAGTTTGTCTGGATTATTTGCATTCTATATGTGCTTACTTCCTTCTCAACATAGCAGATGCAAACATCAAAGATCCTTTCACCTGGTGAGGAGAAAGAGGACGTGAGGACACAAGAAATTCAACCTCTCTATATTCGACCCTGCTGGTGTGGAGCCACTGCAGCCTATTGCCTGGTGTCATTGTCATGAAGATTATCTTGTGTCACCAAGGCATTCACATTAAAACAGTACATTAAACCAGATGTGTGTGACCGTGTGTGTGTGTGACCGTGTATGGGTGTGTGTGTGTATTTCCCATTTCCTTGCCAGTTTTCCCCTCTGTCTTTTCCCCTGCCCTCTTTTACCCCACTGCTCTTCCCCTTTCATCTCCCATGTATCTCACATTCCCTCTCCTCCCTGTTATCTCCTTCCGCGCCCCTTGTTCTCTCCGTCACACACCTCTCCCCATCCCGCCTGCCTCCTTTCTCCTTCTGCCTTCTCCCTCGCCCTTTCTCCACCACCCTTCCCCCCCTTTTCCATTATCCTTCTCTCACTCTCTCTCCCACCCTCAATCTCCCCTGCTCTCTCCCTCATTTTCATGTAAATGAGAATCGATCTTTCTCTCAACACTCTAACCCTTCTGTCTATCCCTCCCCCAACACACCTAACGCACCTATGTATGTGCAGCGTTTGATTGTGAAGGAACAAAAATTAAATGCTTATCTCTTCCTATGTTATTTATCTTCAGATCAACGATTGTGATTGGTGTCAGTGTGCATGGAGTCCAAAAATATCATAATATCAAAATTGTAAAATATCATATTTAGAAGTTAATGCACAAACAATGAATAATGAACAAACAATATCTATGGAAGCTATGGAAATTGATAGACACCAGCTAGACTGTATTAGTAAGACTTGTTTTATAATACTGCCATCTTGCGTTCAGGTGAATTGACAATTTATTCTGACGTCGGTAGCGCGTGGCTTGATGGGAGTTGAAGTCAAAATGGAATCAGTACTTCCTGCTTTGACGAGGAAAGCCAAAGACTTTCGGCTGATATCTAAAAAGTTGTTCACCCGCCACAAGATCAAACCTCAAAGTAGTAAAAGTGAATACAGAGGCGGGGTAAGTGTGTATCTTCGTGAATATTTGAGTATATTCGTGAAACACAAGGAATCAAAGTAGTTTTGCACACGTAGCAGCGAAGTTATGTCAATGAGACAGTCGCGTCTATTGTGAGGCAAGCTCAACAACATTTTGTCGTGTGTGAATTGCTTGAGTGACTCTGCTTGTTTATATGGGAAGACCATTCACCAAGAATTCATTTTTATTCTGATTTTTATGGACTAGGCTACGAATCGGGAGCTAACTTCAGCTTCGTGTGCGACTGTCTATAAGAATAAATACATTTGCCCCTGAACGTTTCTCTGCCATAAATTAGAGGCTTGAAGTTCTGTTGATGTTAAATGTATAGCTACTCCATAGTGAATGAGATAGATAGAGAAGGTGGTAAAACGTGTGATAATGCTACTAGAGTTACTAGGGTTGTAAACTGGCTGGTTACCTACTAAAGTTGTTGGTAGATTTGGCAAACTGTCAAGTCACGATTAATCTGCATTTGGCTGGTGTCGATTTCCCTTCCTGATACTATAATAGATTAGAGTTTATTATGAAACCAAAAATTAAAACAAAACAAATCTCGTCTCAATTCAGATTTTACATCAGATGTTTTAGGCTTAGTTTCAGGCTTGGGACAGATAAGATAAGATGCACTTTATTGATCCCCTAGGGGAAATTCGGGTGTCACAGCAGCAATGTACTACAGTACAGTAGCACAACAAAGTACAGGGAAGGTGATCATATAAACAGATATCACCCAGATTGCCCTAGATAACAGGGATAACAAGAATTATTAGACTGAATAGTATATTTACTGCCCGAGGGATAGCATGAATTATTAGATTGGATAGTATTCCACTTTTTAAGTCATCACTGTTCTCATAAAGCCATTAAGTCCCAGAGAAAGCACACACATACACATCAAAAAATGCAAACATGCTATTTTGATTTCTTCAAGGACTAAAAAGTGATAGGATTTTATTTATGTATTTATATTCATATTTAAACCTCTGTCCTCCTCTCCTGCTTTCGTCTACCTTCCTTGCATCTTTCTCCACTCGCTCTTCGTCCTCAGATGTCTTTGATGGAGCGTGGGGGACTTGCTGTCAGACCAGTGACATCATTGGCCTGGACCTCCAACAGCAGCACGTGCCCCAAAGAATGCAGCCTGGTAGGGACAGAGATGTAGATTAAAGGTTTATACCACTGTGTGGTTATGCTCATACACTCTGCACAGGGCCACACATGGGGAGTTATGGGTATCCACAGGGCACAGAAGCAGACTGGCACAAAACAAGTACAGCTTCTGCACAGTCTCATTGTGATAATACAAGAGTATGTATTGTCTTATGATCATAAAAAGATTTCACTATATATCACCGTACATCACTGTATTGCAGCAGTTCTTGTAAAATAATTGCGAGGAAGAACCCTGAAGTAAGTTCTCACATAGTGGGAACTCATGCAAATTTGAATACAAGAGATGATTGTGGGAGTTGTTTGAAAAGTCACAGCTCAGTTGTGCAGGTTCATTGTTAAAGTTAATTTTCACTATGACACAATTTTTACTCTTTGTTAATTAGATACTGCTCATTAGAACAGATATGATTTGTGGAAAATGATCTTCTCAAGTTCTGTAAACTGTGATGGAGTTTGATAGCAACCAGGTTCAGAGGAGCAACCACCGACTAACTGATTTGAATTTCTGATTTGTGGCTGGAAAATTTGATTACCCTTGGTGAATTTAAACATTTTTTTTAAAAGACTTAGAAACACATTGTCTAAATTGTTAGGTTTTTTTTTTACCCCCAATCCCAATTTTCCCCTACTTGATTTGAATTTGTGTTTGACATGATATAGATTTATGTTTCTATTTTGTAAGTTATTTTCTTTGTTTCATTATCTGTAACTTGATGTATGTTTAATTGCTGCTGTCTTGGCGAGGTCTCTGCAAAAGAGATTTTAAATCTCAGTGAGACTTTACCTGGATAATAAAAATAAAAATAATAGGTCATAGGTTATACATCTAACCCCCTTTCCTCTCTGTCTTTCTGTCATTCTGCAGATTAGCATCACAGAGGACGGGGCAGCAGCTAACTTCACACGCAGCTTTGGGATGAAGTCTGGGTATTATCTCTGTTACAGCAAGGTAACAGACAGAGATTAGATCAGGGAGACACTTGAATAATTTAATGATCACTATCCCCTGTGTCTCCGCGTTACCCCAATACATCCTGCATGCCCTAACCCTCTGTTCTCTCCATTTGTCCCTCCTTTATTCCATTTTCCATATTCCATATTCTCTCTCTGTCTCTCTCTCTCTGTCTCTCTCTCTCTCTCTCTCCCTCGTTCTGTCTCGCTCTGTCTCTCTTCCTTCCTCCCCAGGAGTTGTCAGGAGGTATGGTGGTGTCTGATGTTCAGGTCATTTCGGACAAGGATACTATTCCTCACGGTTACTGCTATATAGCGGAGTACCTGGAGCCTAGTAAGTCCATGCACACACACAGATACACACACACATTCCTGGCACTGGATGCAAAATGTAGGGGTCTGTGTGTTATTTTCTTGCTACTGAGTTCATTTTCAGTTCGACCGACCCAGTTTTTCTGTATCTGTGTGTCCAGAGGCCTCTGTGTGGAAGAAGAAGCGTGTGTGTGTACGTGTCGTGCCAGTGGGCAGCGTGGACACAGCTGTGTTGGATATCAAGCTGACAGCCAAAAGCAAAATGATGTTGCAGCACTACACATGTGTGGGGTTAGTAGTAGGGCTGCAACTAACGATTATTTTCATTGTCGATTAATCTTTCGATTATTTTCTCGATTAATCGATTAGTTGTTTGGTCTATAAAATGTCAGAA
This sequence comes from Centroberyx affinis, assembly GCF_046629955.1. Classification (NCBI taxonomy): domain Eukaryota; kingdom Metazoa; phylum Chordata; class Actinopteri; order Beryciformes; family Berycidae; genus Centroberyx; species Centroberyx affinis. The sequence goes on from NW_027281965.1 coordinate 37,058, forward strand.
AATGGTGAAAAATGTGGATCAGTGTTTCCCAAAGCCCAAGATGACGTCCTCAAATGTCTTGTTTTGTCCACAACCCAAAGATATTCAGTTTACTGTCATAGAGGAGTAAAGAAACCAGAAAATATTCACATTTAAGACGCTGGAATCAGAGAATTTTGACTTATTTTTCTTAAAAAAATACTCAAACCGATTAATCGATTATCAAAGTAGTTGGCGATTAATTTAATAGTTGACAACTAATCGATTCATCGATTAATCGTTGCAGCTCTAGTTAGTAGTACCACTCACACTGACGCATGAATACACACACATAAATGTTTAACACAAACTTCATCATCAGAGTATTACATTACTTCTATAACCTCAACACAACATGCCTTAATCTATAGGCTAATTTACATCCTAACTCCTGTTTCCTAAAATCCAACTCATAAGTTTCCAAATTTTGTCCTCACTTTTTCTGATTTTTCTATTCTTGTGGGGACATTTGTCATTTAAACCCCACACAATAGAAAACACACACACAGGTTACTTAATGACAGTTGTGTAAATTTAATTCAACAAAGTATTCAATACTTAATTATTAACAATCTAGTAATTAATGTCTTATTGAATGTGTCATTTTCTCCAGAGACATCCATGGCTATGTGTTGTGGTGCAGAAAGGGCCATTTTTCTGGCCCCATGCCCCAAGCCAAGCCTCGCAGTGTCAGCCTGGACCTCCACAAACTCTCCCTGGAGCAGCCGTCCCCTCCTCTGCCTCTCAGACCCAGGTATTTGTTTTGACAGTTCCACCCAGACACATGTTTAATGCAGAGAAGCCCTAAATTACAGTAATTCACATAAGCAACAGCAAAAAAATTTCCAACAAATCTGAATGATATGGATCAGAACATTGCAAACGTCAAAACCACATATAACAGGATTGCAGTAAACACATTATAAAAGTGGTAACTGCAGTTACAGCAAACACAGATTACAAATACTTTTGAAAAAAATAGGGATTACACACGTTTGTTTGAAGAGAAAAGGACATTAATATTGTGATTATAGATACTAACATAATTCCTCACATCTTGAAATAATGGTGTTTTCACACTTTTTTTTAAGTTGGCAGAAGTTCACCTGAAAATTTTTCTGGGTGTGCACTAATATCAGATGCTGGGCACTGTAATTCAGGACAGGAGCGTCTGAGTATTCCCTCTTAAAAATGCATCCTTTGATCTACAGTATAAGACAGGTTGGTTCCTGGAGACATGTTCCTTACCGTCACCTACCTGTGCTTGTCTTTGCAGCAACCCTCCTCCTCCTCTGCCCTATGGCAAGCTAAGTTACAGGCGTAACAACCTCCAGTCCAAGGACACATTGGACAAAGCTGCCGATAACAGCATCCATGGAATCACAGGTACACCAAGTCTCTCTTTACACACATAATCACTGTTATTGATTTAACTGTCGGCGATCCACTCACCTGTTCCCTACCTTCACTCCCCCTAGCTATAGATGGAGTTCCCTTTACCCTTCACCCAAAGTTTGACATCCAGACGAATGGCACGGTGCGTTTACTGTTTTTAACACTACCAGCAATACTCTAAAGTTGAAAAATTTGCTGTTTTTTTCTACCTCACCCCATCTCTTATTCTATCATTTTCACCCAAAACATCTAATATAAAAATGAACTATACAAATCTATGTGAATTTCTTTCTCTTTGCCTCTCTCTGTCTCTTAGACTCCTCAGCTGAACGCTCAACTAAACAACATTCGTATAAAGTCTCTCCAGGACATTGAAAATGAGGTAGGGGCATGTGTGGCTCTCAGTTCAGCTCTATATTTTGGACTTATTTGAACTCAAAATTGTACTACACATCAAATTTTTATTACATACAAAATATCCTGTAACATCAATTCTTGAAAAAATTGGTGTTTATATCAATTATATCCCCATATGACTTTAAATTTGTATTCTCTTATTCTAATATCCATTAACAGCACTGTGTGTTACGTTGTGTACTGTTCTTTGTACCAACTGTGTTTTAATTTTGCTTTTTCAGTATAGCTACACTTTCGCCGTGGAGGAATCTGCTGCCAAGAGAACCAGGCCATCCATCCCAGCAGGAGGTGCCTCATAAGCTCAGTGACCTTTGCACTTTGCCACAGCAATAACGTCAGACTTGTGCTGCAGTGCTGTCTATAGGGCGTCCTCAGGATGATACCTCATGTCATGGTAGAGATGAAGGATGGTAATGGCTACATTTAGACTTATTATATGAAGTTTTAATAGGCTTTAGATGGCAAGTGGATTTATCATATTGGGGTCATTTGAAAGGTCGTCCTTAGGCACTATACCTTCTCCCTGAGATGATAATCATATATCAAAGCCATTTGGGTGGTTTGGCTATTTTGGGTGCCATTCTGCTTTTTTTCCTTCCATTCCTTTTTTAATATCATTCTAAGTCGATGCTTAAAATTCCCACCTTCAATCATTCCTTGTTTCTGAAGACCAAAAGATAGGTCTGTTTGAATGGGATCATATATGTACTTATATTCTCTTGACTTGTCTATACTGTACGTTTTGGTGAAGAGACTTGTTTGGGTATGCAGCCATTGTAGGAGTATCTGCTGTTTGGGACTATTCATCTGCCGCATTAAGTCCATCTTCTTTGCTTTACATACATGCCTGAGAAACCAGAGATTGCACACATTCAGACTAAACAAAAATATGAATCAAAAATGCATTTGATTTAATAATGAAGATGCATTTAGCTTTGAAGATGTGTACTACTTGCACTGTCCTATCCTAATTATGGAACATTAAGGCCCTGTGTGTTTTGCATTATCTAAAGTGAGAAATGATTAAGGATTTCTTAAATAGTGTTGTAATATTGAGTCAGTGGTATCTTGGATGAACTTATGCTGCAGATGATGTAGAGACAGGACACAGCAGAGACACTACAGCATCAAAATTGAAGGCAGCATTCAATGTATTTCTCATATTAAGAGTACTATCAGAATTGTATAATTCTAAAAATACATTACTAAATGTTTTTGTTCCAAGTGAATGGAGGAGGGTTGTATATTTTGCTCTTTGTGTTAGTCAGACTTACACAGAACATATGGGATAAAGGGGAGAGAATCGTTTTTAAACTCTGGGACAGAGTAAGTATAGGGACCAATTATTTATCTGCGTCAATGTACAATATATAAAGTAATGGTTTGTGGATTGTTTTTTATGGTTTGTATAATGAACCTTTAATGCATGGAAAAAAATAAAAACCTAAAATAAAGACTTAATGTTGTCTATTAATACAGGAGACTAGATTGGATTACTTTAGGTTTATTGCTTTCAGACACTGCACCACCACAAAAAAAAAAAAAACAACCATCCTGCATTTTGGTACATTTGGAAAAGTCAGCCATAGATGTGAGAAAATCAGGTAGGATGTATAGTTTGAGACACACTATTCATGCTGTAATGCCAGCTAGCTAAATAAAAAATCTAGTTGGATGAATACTCATTTTGCTGAGGAACCCTTAAATACTCAATGCTACCAATATACTATATTTGCTTCAAGATCTAATTTGATATTAGCACTTCAATCAAGCACTTGGGGTTATACTCTATAGGGTTGGCACTTGCAAGTCGCTTCCCTCATATCTTTGGCAGAAGGTCCTACCAGAAATGTTTGGAAAACACATGAGATAATGAATGGAGTTTTTGGACAAAGTCAGGTTTCTAGTATTCCTCAGAGGAAAAAAGAAATGCTCATGTTTTTTTTTTTGTTTTCTTGTTTTTTTTTTTTACCTTTTTTATCCAGGAAAAGTTGATTGAGCATGTAGGATTATCATCTTTTATTTATTAATTTTTTGCCGTGCTTCATAGTCACAAAGTTATACGTACACATTCATATGGGAGCTGCCCATACAACAATGATGTCCTGCTGTTGGCCACTGAGCGTCTGGGAGCCAAGTGCCTTGCTCAAATGCATGATGACTATGGTTAAGGGAATGGAGGTCATTTTCATTCATTCTCCTTACGTAAATTTTCTCGAATTTGAATCGGCAACCTTGTAATCACAAGCCCAAATTTAAGCTCTAAGCCACCACCTCCCTATATGAGGCGATAAAGAGAACTGAGCACTGATATATTCACAGGACACAGTAACACCTGGCAGAAAAATCAATCAACTGTGTGTGTATTTTGTAGCCTATATTGCGATGTATGTGTGTGATGTCGGAGATAGGCTACTGTTATTTTAATTAAAGTATGCTATGCCCCAATCCACCTGGACAATTTTCGTATTTATTTACATTTATTTGAAAGGATGTGGTAAGGTTGTGTTGTATATGTTACAGGGAAAATGCATATTAGAAGAATAGATATTCGAATAGAATAGATATTATAAAATTGTATATTATCCTCCCTTGGTAAGTTTCCCCGATTCATACTCCCGCACAGTCGGTGGCGGTAATGCGCCAGGAAGTTGTTTGCCAGCCGCCATTAAACAACAAACGGAAGAAGAAGGCGCAGCAGAAAGACAAGAGAAGCCCCCAGTCGCAGTCGTGCTACCGCAGTGTGAATCGGATCATTGGAACAGCGTACAACGAAACCATGGACGGTCGAGGTTACGGCTCTGGTAAATACAAACCTGGCCGTTCGTCGTCAAAATTAATGTTCTAACCTATATAGGGGTGCAGGTTTTTGTTTTAAACTACAGTGGTTACAATGTAACTCAGTTAACGTTAGCCCGCTAGGCAAATGCTTTGTTGCAGCGTAGCGTCACAGCGGTGGCGTTAGCACTAGTAACATGGTAACATTAGCTTTGTTTAGATTTTTTACCTTGCTAACATCAACTAACGTTAGCTTTAGCCAGTTGCCAGTCGGCTATAATTTGTAACCGATTGGCCGTAGCTAAATAACGCTCCCTGTCTATTGTGCTCAGCAAGCTAACGTTACACAAGCCAAATGTAATGTTAATGATTGCTAACATTAATAGGAAACTAGACCCGCTATATTCAGGTAACATTAACAGTGTTTGTGTGGCTAGCGACTTAACCCTGAAGCCGTTTATTTGCTAACAGGCTAACGTATGTGGGTAGAGTTAGCCCACTCTTGTTAGATTTCTTAGCTAGTTTGCTAAAGTTAGCTAGCTAATCTCGTTAAAATGGAGTCAGTCAGTGTGGCACGAAATTGACTCTTAAAGCTAATAAAATGGCCGCCACACCATCCAACAACTACTAACAAAACTTTATTGTATATATTTGTGTTTGTAATGTATCCTTCTCACCGAACTTGCAAAAAGCAAACTAACAGTCTTATTCGTTACCAGATGTCTTGGCTGGTTAGTTAGCCAAAGTTAGCTAACGTTACTTCAGAGTTCACACCACTCAATTTTCTCTTCTTCTAGGGTACTCCAGTTGGGGAGGCGGTGGGTCAGGCAACAGAGGTGAGGAAAAAAGCCAATACACACTGCACAATGTAATGGCATAAAGATAGACGAAGAATGCAATCTGTGATTTTAAGAAACGACCGACTAGTGGTGATAATAACGTCTTTTCACTCTTCGTCCCACTAGGTTCTGGCAGCTTTGACCTGTATGGAGGAGGTTATAAAGACTCAATGTCGGGGCTCGGGGGCTATGGAGGTGGGCAGATGAAGAGAGGTCTCTCCGGGGGCTCCCTGCTCTCATCCACAGGCACAAATGCAGATGCCGTCATTGCCAAGATTAACCAGCGCCTGGACATGCTCACACAGTTGGAAGGAGGAATGAAAGGGAGCCGTGGTGACAGGTAATGGACAGAGATGTAGAGCTGGCCTAACTTAATTTACCAGCATGTAAAAAATACATTATTATTCCTTTTTAAAGGATAAGTGTGGTTATTTTCAACATGGGCCGTGTTTTCTCATTTGCAGTCACGTTGATCGATTCTAATTAAAATCTCATCCGTTTGCTACCATAGAGTGACTTAACCTCTAAAGGCCAATGAGTTGGCGGGACGCTGCCTCCAATACAATCTACCAAGTAAACTGACAGTCAAGTTTCCTCAAAAGCACACCATAATTTCAGTTTTGACTCTTGAGATGTGTACGATATAGTGGGACATGTCTATATTTTGTATACTGGCTTGGCTATTGCTTCAAACTGGTTCTCCTTTAGCATTCTGCTACTTACCTTTCAGTTTGCTAACCTCAGTCATTTTTAACCACTGTCTGAGAATTTGTTTGGGATTATTATTGATTGTATATTAGGACAGAAGTTACTTGCTGCTCTTCCCATTAACCATAGGTGGGTGGGGTTTTTACACTACTTGGTGGAAACGGGGTGCAGTAACACCATTTAGCCAGTAGATGGCAAGCCTTCATCAGTGCTTCAACCCCAGTGTTAAGCTTTGCCCCCTTGGTCTGCACTCTATGCCCTTCTACTTGAGAGCAGAACTTCTAGTGTGATTCTGTTGGATAGTGCCATATAGTGGCAAGTGAAAATTTCATGATCACCAATGAAATCAAGCCCTATCAAATCTATTTGTTGTGGGTGCTGATTTTTTGGTGGTTCTTTGGGTCCTGATCTGCCTATAGGAGGGTCGGCTATGGTGGATATATATATTTATTTTGTCGATCAAATCTGAGGATGCAACACAGTCTTTAACTTGCTCCTCAACCGACTGTGGATGCCGCCCTAATGGAATAGATTAGTACATCATTAAGAAGTTGTGAATGGGTGTGTATATCTTTGGAGCAACATGCAGTGTTTTTTTTGATAGGAATATTCATTCAGCATCAAAACAACAAACTCTGTGTCATAAGATTTTTGGCACATTGAAGGGAATCTTTGGATCTGCTTTTGTGGACTATTGGTCAATTCGGTGGGCTGTCGCCATCCACTGAAGCAATATTATTTCCATTGCGGTTCATAGTGGCAGAGAATTTGGACTTGGTCTGCTTACAGAGCCATACCCACAGAGCCTACATGTACCAGTTTACATTGCACGTTAGCTTTGACACCTGCCCCATGCCTGGCCCCCAACTACCTGGCTTGCAGAGGTGGGTGTGACTACCTTGTGTTTTGTAGGATGTCTCACTTGTGTCCGCTTCACAACAAGCAGTACAGTTTTCACATGCAGTGGATATTACAAGTTTACGGAGTACACACTGTTATTTAATATTTACGGATATTTTTATATATATGGATTGTTGGTAAACATGTGATCTTTGTGGATCATGCCTGGATGCCAGGATACATGGAAGGAGAAAAGGAGTGAGTTTTCGCTGTTTTCCAGAAAAAGATAATGAACTATGTAAGCAGTGGCTCAGAGCAATCAAGCACCATATAAAGGTTCCTCGGCTATATTCCAAAACCTGTGAGAGTGAAGGGTTGCGCACAATACTTTGCAGGTTAAGAGGCGACTTCTGAATGACAGAAACGTTTCAGTTGTACGGGTGAATTTGAGCCACCAAGCAGCAGCCGTTTGGAAACTGCTTCAAAATGAAGTGCCTGGTAAGTGTTTTTGTATAGAAGTCTTTGGCACGCTAGTAATGGCACATAAAAAATCAAAGCCATCTAGCGTCCCTTTGGGGCTACTAGTTGGCATTGAGCGATCACTGTAATGGCAAAATGGATGAGATTTGGGTTGGTATGGTTGGGTAATATAAGGCCCAAGTGGGGAAATGACCAGAATTATCCTTCAACCGAGTAGCTGTCTGCTCATGCACACAGTATGGACAACTGACCATGCAGTTTAAAGTGCACATTTGCTTCCTTTTACCCCTTCATTTTATGGCCCCTCTGTATCTTCAGTACTCAATTTGGTCCTGAATGTTCACACACCCCAGCTAATTTTTGTCCCCCACCAAAGGGGGGACTATGGACCGGTCTCCGTCCGTTAGTTTGTTCGTTCGTTAGTTAGTCACACTGTAACATTGATTTTGTGCCGCTAGGGGGTGGCACTGACAATGAATGGGGACTCAGTGGTAAAGCAGGTCATACAGTTAAAGTTATTATACAATGTGGGGGACAATGAATGGGGACTCAGTGGTAAAGCAATACAGTAAAGTTATCATAGGTAACATAATAGTCTACACACGCTACACACTTGGAGACATCAGACTGGGTTGATGTGTTGAAGTGAGAGTCAATGGAGAATTTTTGGGCAAAAGACGCTGTAGTTATTGTGCAGTTGTTAGACTGTTGTACTGTTATTGCACTCATCACTGCACTACCAGTGTTGACTACTTATATCATATTACCACTTTCCTACTGTGCAATACAATATCTCACTTATCATTTAGCATTTATATTATTCATAGCACTCACGCGCCTGGTGTTGTATGTTATATTGTATTATAAATTGTATTGTAGAGTACATTGTGTAATGTACGGATTGTATTTATTGTGTATTGTAGTTCTTATATTTTGTACTGTATTGAGTAAAAACGGGACAATTACAGTTACTACATTTCAAGATATAACTTGTAAGCCTAATTCTGAGGAGAGTAGGCAACAGAAATATATGGTCAATCTGTCCTTTCATTGTCCCATACGAAAATGCTTATACAATTTCACTCATATTTCAAGTACACTCAGCAATCACTGACTGACCCAAGGGTCGAACTACATCACTGGTGGGGGACAACATGTTTTCTCTATGTTTGTTTGGATAAAGGTATGGATTCACCAGAGGCTGTTTGTAAAAGGTGTTGCTAAAGATGGAAGATGGCACATATTAACATTGGAACATTTGCAGGCAGGTTTTTGCATTGACTAACATAATGGCTCAGTGGTTAGAACTGCTGTGAGCACTGTCCCCTCACAGCAAGAAGGTCCTTGGTTTAAACATTGGCCCTGGTCCTCTCTATGTGGAGTTTGCATAGGTTTCCTTCCGCAGTCCAAAGACATGCAGGTCAGTTGAACTAAAGACTTAAAATTGCTCACAGGTGTTAAGTTGTGAATTACCCATAGTTTACACGTATGCAAACGTTGGCCTAAAGAAGGTGCAAGTTGCACACAAGCAAGAAGCCGCAGGGTGCAGTTGAATGGCTCAGAATCTGACCAATCTTTGAGTGCTCTCAATTTGCTATGTCCTCATGTTTTGTTTGACTGTTTTTTTTCCAGTGCAGTGATTTTAATTCAGTCAGAAAAGGTTGCTGTGGATTTCTGTTTTTTTTTTCTTTTTGTTTGTTTTTAGTTTTTGAAGGTTCATGTAATGTGTTATAACTACTACTAGTGCCCCTTTCTTTGTCTATGCTTAGCCAATTCTCAGTAGGTTGAGGGGGCGTGGCCCTGCCGATTATGATTAGCACCACCCGTGCTATGAATGTTTTTTTTTATTTAGTGGTGTTCCCCTCCAAGCCACAGATATCATGTGAAAATGCATGGCCCCTTGTTGAAGGTAGAATTAGAGGCCAGCCTCTCTTTGTCTAACAAATCAACATCCTCCCATATGAAGCCACTCCCTGTTTACCTAGCGCTCTTTCAACATTGCCTTTTGTCTTGACTTTTTATTTTAGTTTTACACACATTTTGTTTTAGTCATCCTCCACGTGACCTAACCCTATGTCCTGGCTTTAGGTTACACAAGAGCGATGAGTTTACAGGTGTTGGCATGGCATTACTGTGTCAAGCTGAATTGGTTTATTGAAGGCCACCTGCTGTATAAGAAATCACTCCCTTACCCCTGAAAAGAAGCTTGATTTGAAGCACCCCCTCTCTTGAGTATCGAAGTATAATCCAATCACTTCCCAAGTATTTCACCTTGTGCATCTGTCTTAGGACATCACTGGTTCTAATGGACAATGCTCTTGTCTGTTTCTCTGTGTGACCAACAGCTCTCCCCATTTCCCTCTGTCTCATCTTGCCACGGTTTGAAAACCTATCTCGACTAAGGAAGGGGGGTAAAAAATGCATTTCCCCTAACCTGCAGGGTACTATTCACCCTTTGACCTCAACAGAGAGATGTGGTTGGATGAGTTTCTGTAAACTTAATGTTCAGAGAAAAACATTACTGTGCTATGAAAGACCACATCCAGACTGTTAACTTGTTTTGGATCGTCAGTTTATCTTGCCTACATGGTTCATCATGAAATAAAGCTGGGAGTGACAAATACAGAAAGGGAGAGAGAAAGCGAGACCATGGAGGAGAAGGAAGAGCAGGTGGAGAAATCCAAACCTGACTGCCTCCCTCACTCTCTGCTCTTCTCTATCACCCCTCTCCCTCCCTCCCTCCCTCCCTCCCGCAGGTTTGACCAGTACGAGTCATTCGACTCGCGCCCTTCCTCTCTCACCTCTTCCCGAGATCTCTACAGATCTGGCGGCGGCGGTGGTAGCTATGGTTATGGTGATGGCCGGGGGGACAACATGCTGTTGGGTCAGCGCGGAGGCTCAGGCTTCGGAGGGGGAATTGGGCTAGGGGGAGGAGGAGGCTTCGACAGCCACTCCTCGTCCTACGGAGTCGCTAAGATGCGACAGAATATGAGGGAATCCTTCACCAGTGGCCAGGGAGGAGGTTCAGGAGGTGGAGGATGGGCCGGAACAGGCCGCCGCTCCCCCAGAAGGGGTGGAATTGCCGGGGGTCGAGGAGCTGGAGGAGGGTTTGGAAGCCGCAGGTCTGACCCCACTCCATTAGGAGGAGGTGGGCGGGGAGGTGGTAGTGGTGGCCACTCCCACCGTGGCCACTCCCCAGGAGGTGGTAGAGGCAAGCTCCCATCCCTCCTGTCCAACCGCATGTACCCTGAGAGTGGGGGTTTCCATCAGGGTTCCACCCAAGGGCCTCACGACTTCCCTGGGAGGCATTTTGGAGGGGGCCCACGGGCCGGCCGCCAGCGAGGCCGCAAGAGACCCCTCAACAAAGTAAGTACCTCCAGCCAAACTAGAAAGCCTCCCCCAACACTGGGCACAAGTAAAGACCATTTTAATTGCCTCCTTTTTGTACCTTCAGCCAACTAGCAAGCCAATCTTAAATGCTAGTATCGATATGTGTCATCTAAAGCAACTTGTCCCACATAATCCCAAATTTGACACATCGCTGCCCACCCATCTGCCCAGCCCTTGTTCAATGTGGTCAGAAATGCCCCAGGGAGCTAAACTGCCCTCTTTCTACAAAAAGTGCCCAGTCACCACCCCGCCCCATCATTTGTCCACTTCACATATGGGGGTGTTTTACGATTTCACTTTTTGGATTTTATTTTGATTTTTGTTTTCTTTTCCCCAGCCCTGGACACTCTTAGGATAAGGCTAATGTTAGTGATAAGGGAATGCCCATAGAGGGGAGACAGACATTTAAAGTGTGCCAAATTGCCATTGACAAGAGTTTAGCCTAGAATCCATTCATGTCTCCAAGATGAGCACTCGTTGTATTGTCCGTTGTTTGTGTCCATATGTTTTTGTGAGTTCGAATTGATTGTGTTGACCCTAGCAGGTGAAGCCGCAGCGTGATGGCCAGAAGAAGAGAAAGCAAACACTGACTGCAGCTGATGAACCAGAGTCCAAGATGAATAAGAAAGAGATTGCAGGGACAGAATCTGTCCAAGGTACTTACTGAAACGCACAATAAATCTATACTAGAGATAAACTGCCCTATTACACTACACACAACATTTCTTTGTCTGACTTGTTTTTGGCTGGCTTGGTAATGGTTGATGTTAACCTGCTGTTTCTCCATAGAGCCAGCAGAGAAAAATGGTGACGGCAACGAACCAAAGACTGCTGCTACTGTGAGTAGATCATGTTTATACAAGGCTCAGTGTTGGCAATAACTCTACTGGTTCTCTTTTGATGATCTCGACTCTAACAACTGAGTATTCCATGTATTTATGTTTATAAATAAGCGGGTGCTTTTTCTCTTCTCCACAGAAGACGAAACCTGAACCAGATGGGGAGAAAGGTAAGCTTCACCTGCTGTTGCTCCTCATTCTAATTGTCTCCCTGACTTGTGCTATGCTCTTGCTGTCTACATCAACTACACTCCTTATGCGATCTCTTGGCATACCTATCTTCTACTCTTCTTTTCCACCTTAGCTCCACCCATACAGGAGGACAACTCTCAGGCGAAGAAGAAGCAACAGGGCAAACCAAGCCCAACCCAAGCCCAGGACAAGCACCCCAAACTGAGAAAGAGGAGGGGCTTCCTGGAAAGGTGAGGAGGCAAACTAAAGACCTGGGGGTCAGGATTACATGCCACATCACCCTACTTCATCTCTTTCTTGCCTCATTTTCCTTTCTCATCTTTCCTCTTCCTGGAGAGATCAATTCTTGGCCTTTCTTACCTATCCTTCTCTCTAGTTTTCATTTGCCCCCTTTTTTCCCTTTCCTGTTTGTCTGCCATTCTGTCCACCCCCTGTCTGATCGTGTTAAATTCATGAATGAGGCAATGATGAAATGTTCCTGTTTTGCAGGGTGATGTTTGCGTGCTCTGTGTGTAAGTTCCGCTCATTCTACAAGGAAGACATGGCCCTTCATCTTGAGAGTCGCTTCCACAAGGACCACTTCAAGTTCCTGTCCAGCCAGCTGTCCAAGCCCACCACAGACTTCCTACAGGTGAGACTTAAACGCACACAAGACTTGACAGATGCGCTCACATGGTTTTAAGTTTCTGTCACTGACAGATTTCCATCGTTTCGATTCCAGAGCTGTAAAATAAAAACAATCTATTACACTATTATGCATTAAAAATTTTTATCTTAACTGAGTGTCCTATAAGCTATCCTCTTGTCCCACATATGCATCTAACATGACTTCCATTTGGTGCTGGCTGTGTCAAGTGGCTGTTAAGTTAAGCCCTGCTAGAACAGAATAATAGATAATCCATTTTATTTCCAAGATTGAAAAGACGACTTGAGGTGCTCAAACCTGCAATAGAACACATGTACAAAGGGAGCTTTTTTCTCTACTGTCCATGGTTATTTTATGTAGAAGCGGATGTTAATTTGGCCAGACAAAGTTTCTGTCATGAGAGATGTTTATTTTTTGCTTCAATTCCTGAGCATACACTAGGGCTGAGAGAGACTGATGTATATGCACATTTTTACATGACGAACAATCTACTACACAGAAACACCACAAATTTGAAGATTGTATGTTTGTGTTTTCTAGGAGTACTTAATGAACAAGTGTAAGAAGACTGAGCAGAGGATTACTCAGCTGGAAAACCACAGTGCTTCCATCTGCCAGGTGTACAAGGAACAGGACCTCACCAGAGGTAAAAGCAGCAGCTGTGTGTATCTGTGAGAGAGCGAGAGAGAGAAAATGGGCAAGTGTTTCTTATTGAAAATATTCTCATCTTTCTTCCACTCTCCTGTAGAGCTCGGTATGGAACACTTCATGAGGAAAGTGGAGGCGGCCCACTGCGCAGCATGTGACCTCTTCATTCCCATGCAACACCACCTGATTCAGAAACACATTAAATCTTCTGACCACAACTACAACCGCAAGGTACGGGACATCAGCCCTCATGCTGGAGTAAAGAATTGGAGTCATTCAGTTGACTGTATCTAAACCCAAAGCTCTGAATCTCATCTAGGTTGTGTTTGTTCTTGTTGAGGTTGTTTTGCCCTCTATCCTGTGTATGACTTTTGTCTGTCCTTCTGTGATCCAAGGGTATGATGGAACAGTCCAAGAGGGCCAGCCTGTCGGTCGCTCGTAGCATCCTTAACCACAAACTCATTGGCAAGAAGCTGGAGAGCTACCTCAAGGTAAATACACAGTGGCATGCACCCACCTCTCAGTATATACTGTGCTGCACAGATTTCAAAGTGTCTGTACATTGTAACTGGCATGGGCTGGTATCGAATATCCATGGTGTGATTATTTCTGTCTCTAAAATGCACTTACAAGCTATTATTATTGGTGCTAAAATGTAGTAGTAACAGATTTTTTTTCTTAAACATGGAAGATTCAATGTTCTGTTTTTAAATCTTGTTCAAATTGACCACCTCCTTCCGGCACAAATATGCTGTTTGGCTTTTTTTTTGTGCAGTTTCAATGATGCGTATTAACACCTGACAACAGTACTGTGCTGCAGTGCATTCATGCAGTCCTTTGGAAAAGTTGATAGCCACAGCAATAGAAATTGACAGTAGTGTTGTTGTTTTTTTTTTTGTTTTTTTTTAACCACAGTATTGGTGAAACTGGTGTACATCTCTCACTAGTTTCATGACATGAAAATTTTAATTTTTTCTGAAAATATGCAACCAAAAAAAAGGTTGAACAACATAACTTAAAATAATGATAAATCCCATAAAATAATAAATTCCTTAAAACTTAATACTATAATGCTAATAATTGTTGCTTTGGGGTTAAGTTTTTTTCCTATTAAAAGGCAATTTATAGTACTACTGTGAATAAGAGGAACTGAAACTACCAAAGGCGTTTCCCTGTGGGACATACAGTATTTTGCCAGTGTAACTTCATACTTTCAAATGCCAGCACCAAAACCTCATTGGCCTTCAGAATGGAGCACAGCATTATCTAAAGTCACGTGTGGCATGACTTTCTTTCATAATTTATTTGACAAATTTCAACCAAAAAACAGAGTACTGAATACAACATGCAACACGTTTAATCAGTTAAAGCAGATCCATGTTTCCATTGCTTGTTTCTTTGGATCAGCTAGCTGAAAGATGAGCATTTGTGCACGGAAATGAACTGTGCGCTATCCAAGCAGTCAAAATCAGAGGTCCTGGAATGGTGATGGCACAGTACCCGGTATCATGGTTTGAATTTTAAACTGAAATGATGACATTCAAAACCAAAACTGAACAAAGGTATTAAAAACGAAAGTGTTGCACCTTAGGACACCTTTGACGATTTGTCTGACAATATGTTCGTCACTACAGATCACAGACTACCTAAGATGTCTGGTCCATAGTTTTCTGGTTAAATATTGGCTAAAACTTTTTGCTAATTATTTGATTTACATTTTTCATGTTTTTTGAGTGTGATACCTTTTCATAAATTTGAAGATGGACAATATGTCATGTATTGTGATAGAGGTACTGTTCCTGAAAATGTAGGTATGTAGGGAGCAGAGGCATAAGTTGTAGTACCAGTACACTGGGCAGCACAATCCCCGCACAGAACAAACCTTGTTCTATTTCCTCTTCCTTTGGCAGGGCGAGAACCCTTTTACTGGTAGCCAAGACGACCAGGATCCCGAGGACTCCATGGTGATGGATGTGTCAGAGATGGAGTTAACCAATGACAACCAGACAGAGGTGGAGCCTACCAAGGATGAGCCAGAGCTCGAGGGAGTGACAGCCCAAGAGGCGGTTGAGGGCGAAGGGGCCGAGGAGGAAAAGATGGAGGAGGAGCAAGGAATGGAGGCAGAGGAGGAGCATGAGGAGGAGCACGAGGAGGAGCACGAGGAGGAGCACGAGGAGGAGCACGAGGAGGAGCACGAGGAGGAGCAGGGGGTGCAGGAGGTGCAGGAGGAGGAGGAAGGTTTTGAGGTTGGAGAAGAGGAGGAATATGTGGTGGATGATGAGATTGGCGAAGAGGGAGTACAAGGTGAGGTGGAAGATGAGGAGGAGGATGAAGGAATAGAGGCAACAGTGGTGGAGGAGGAAGACAAGAATGATGATGAATGACTTTTTTTACCTTCTGTGTGACTTCTTGACCTTTAAAATCTGTCTGGACCAGTCGACGCCTCCCACAGTCCCACTCGACTCATTCTCTTTCCAGCCACATTCATTTAATATACATACATGCCCTAATCCCCAGGTTTCTCACACTCTAATAAGCCTGAACGTCTATACTTTAATTTTTGTTCATAGACTTTTTTTATTGTGCCTTTTGTTCAAATTCTTTTTATTTAGATTCATTTGTTTAGAATTGTTTAAGATGATATCAACATTATTGTAAAGTGGTGAGAAATTATCTACTTTTTTCCCTCTTCACAGAGTTACACGATGCCGTACCTTTCTGTCCTTCACCTATAGTTGGTGATGAATGACTGATTTCCCCCAACCTCATGTTAAATCTAGAACAGGGTGAGCTTTTGCTTCTACAGCTGGGGTGAGAAAGATCATTGAGAGGAATATGTGTGTAGAATAGGTATCTTTATCATTTAACAGAAAGACAGTTTTGTTTTGCTCTGCAAAATAAAAAATAAACTTGTTGAATAAATGATTGTTTCACTCGGTATTTTCTATTGAAGATTTTGACTCTCCTGCCATTAGACTGGCATTGCTCAACGGATTTAGAAGACCACCCACAGACTTGTCATTCTGTCTGACATTCTCATCAAGATAATGACAATAAGGAAAGGTTAGAGTGCAAGACTTGAGAATCGAATGACAAATGTAGAAACTCACAATGTGTACAATGAGGCTAACAAATCAAATTCATTTGAGTTCCCAAAATGCACATCCAAATTGCATTTCATCTGGCAATGGGATTGGCCTAATATGCTTCTTACATCAAAGTTTATAAACCTGAGAGACTTTACAGTCAATTTATAACCTAGAGTCGTCTTGATTTTCTTTTATTACCCATTCGCCCTTGGGCAAATGACATTTGCATCTTGCTGAACAGCTGAGCTCCCAAGTCAAATTCCGTGGTTGCACTTGTCATCACTGACCACCAGTCGGCGTACCTACTCCCTCGGTCCCAGACACTAACGACATATCACAAATATATTTAAAGCCATTTTGGAAAGGAAAACACGTAATTTTCGAGATGGATAGGTCTTCATTTTGGAAGAAGCACTTAAAAAGCAAATGACCCATAACGACGATAAGAAACATACCTCATTTGCCACATTTTTGTGATGAACTGATACACGAGCGTTTAATGAGTTCATTTTATTTATTTAATTTGTTTGGTGCATTTAGACAGCTGTTTGTTTAAAGATAACATTTGTATTATCTAAACCTATTTTATCGTTGAAATCATTGCGGGGCGGAGGGGAGGGGGTCGTGGAGAGGTGACATTCGTCTGACAAACGTATGGCCTGCCCCCGTGCGTCTGACGTCATTGACGTCGAACGGGACTGTTTGTTCTGGATTTGGGGCGAGGAAGGTCCGCGCGCGCTGACAACCGACCGAAGAAGGTAAAAAAACGCATTTTCGATTATTCTGCAGATGACATTGGTATATCAAACGAAGGCATACAGTCCCGAGAGTCCGATAAAAAGCTCACATTCGGCCTCGGTGGCGTATTTTGCACGCTGTCAGTGTGCGCTTTGACAAGCGGAGCATGAGCTGTCCCTTCGCAGGCCTTGCACCGGTTCGGGCACACGAGAAGATCAATTTCTGTCTTTTAAGTTAGCGCGGTTTGGTTGTATTGCGCATATTCTGTGTTGCATCTTTAGCTTCTTAATACTCGTGTTATGGTCGTTTTCATGGCATCGGACACTCCATGTTGTCAGTGTGCACGTTAGCTGCAGGTCGGTATCATGCTAGCCAGTTAGCTGCTAGGCTGTTTGTTTGTAGCCCCGTAGGCCGTATTCGTGACATAAGTTACGTCCTCTCAGGAGCGTAGTTTACGCACAGTGGCGCAGAAGCACATGTGAAATGCGGCGTACGTCATTTCGAGAATATCAATCCCGTCCAAGTCGTATTCTGAAAGGCCGTTTACGTGCGGAGCTGTCAGTTGCTTACAGCAGACATGGCGATATACTGACATGGAAGGTTAGCAAGGCAAAGGTGTACTTTTGCAAAATAAAATAAACCTACCATGATGCAATACAGTTATTGTTGAATAAGTTTGCTCTATTTTCTAATATTGATGGGTCAAATATTTAAGACACGCTGCTTCGTTGGCTAACTTGCTTCTCAGATAACGATAGTATGAAGGATATATGGGATGCGTTAATAATGGCAAAATGGCTGATTAATTTTGTAGAACGATTAACTGAGGTGCCAAACCAACAAATTTCCCCCCTCAATGTTTTGACGTTTGTTGCCTAGGTTCTCAAAGTTATGAAATTCATCTTGTGCTGAATGATCGAAACGTACGACATAACGTTAAGCTTCCCAATGCTTGCTGCACTCAGGATATGATTGGATTTCTTACAGACTCCAGTATCAGCCTCAGTCTCCTGGTCAGTTAGACTTGTTATCAGTACATACAGTATTAGCTACAGTTTGAAAGCAGAAATCACTATATGAAATCATGTCATAAATAATTTGTCCCCATGCATAATCCTCTGAAATATACAATCTAGATAGATTCATGGTTTGTTGACTGCACAGATTGTCTGGTGTATCAGCCTTGGTTCTGGTGTCTTGTGTGAGGAATGATAGAATGCACACATGATGCACATATTTTTTGTTACCTGGTATAAAGTGTGGAAAGAAACAGCCCGCATGTGATGTGTCAACCACAATTTACATTTGGCATTCCCTGATTCTCTCTCTGTCTCAGGTGTGACATTAGTCCCTTTATCGGTGTGGTGTGGTTTCCTTGCCCCGACAGCGTGTCACTTTCAGAAGCCGCTCTACAGATAGGCTAGGCTAGCCTATATCATCTGCCCACGGCCCAGTCAAAGTCAGGTGCCTCTTCCTCCCGACAAACCTCCGGTGTTGCCTCCATAAATCGCCTCCTCCCCAGGCCTTGAGATATGATCGCACAACTGGATTAGACCAAGGCTGCCCAGCAACAAACATGTAAGTGTCCAGACTAAATCTGTGTTCACAAATATATGTATTGAAATTGACAAAGTAATCTATAGAGCTCTTTATATAACACATGTGTAGCTCCTCTATGGCACATTTTGCACTTTCCACACTTTGCAGCCTAAGTTTCCAAAGTAAAATGCTGTTATTAGTTAGGAGACTAATCAATATCCCCCAGCCGATCACCAACTGAAACCAGACTTTCTACTAACAACGGCACATCGTGTAGAATGCACAGCAAGCATAAATAGTAAAATTCAAATATAGCACTGTTTAACAGAGTGTTTTTATGGCTGCATGACATAGCTGGCCTATCCATGTGTAAATAAATCATAGGTTTTATCCAAATATAGTAATTACTTGATAGTGTGTGCTTGACACTGGTAGCACATGAAAAGATTTTCATTGCGGCATCATAGGCGGTGAAATCCAAAACGTAACATCGGAAATGAAATGTCAGATGGACGACATGCCTATGCTACTGACGTTCTGCCACAAATTGACTCATACATTTTACGGCATGCATTCGAACGCTTTCCCGATTCAGTGACGGTATTGAATGTTTTTTGTGGATTGGACAGTTGAAAAGGCAATCAGCTGATCACTGTTGACCTATTTAGAACGTTTATCGGATGATTATGATTGGTGGGTGATCAGTCAGTGCACCCCTAAAAGAGAGCTCTAGGACCTTCTCACCTAACTTTATTCCTTTTAGCTCTAATCTATACTTTTTAACCTGTCCTCTAATTTTTTCTTTCCATTATAGGCTAAATGACAATACCGTACTACATGTCATGTAGGTCCAATGTCATGTTTGCTTAATATGAGATTATACCTTACATTAATCAGCATCTTTTCCATTACTGAGCTGGTTAGATTGTCAGTGAGCATCTTGTGCTGATTCATCACAGCCAGGCATCCAGTATCAAAATGAACCTTAACCGTAGAAAAACACACAAATCACATTTGCCGAAATTGCCATGCCAACATCTTGTGGTGTTGCTTTATTCTAGAAGTTGCTCTGTTGTGTGTTGATTATCTCCTATATGAGTGTTCCAGATGCAGCTGTAGCTAGTAAAGGTGCACCAGTATTATATAGTGGTATCTATACTTTGGTATCGATAGTATAGAAATCTGTGATATGGTTTAGAGTTGCCCATAATGTTTCTACCAGATAATCCAGAAAGGCTGGAGCTTAACAATCTTTGATTGAACATTATGCACACAGAAATTTACGTTGTACATCTTTGACATTAAGCAGTTGGTCATTAGTCTCAAAATTGCTGAAAACATGGGTAGGGCTCCTTTCCCAGTAACACGTGCTGTGGAGCTTTAGGGGAGCGATTGTGAAGCTGTCCAACTATAACAGAACAAAGATGAAGAAGAGCTGATCAAGAAGGGGGATCATCCACAATTGTGTGGACAAAAAGCATTATCTGTAAGATTTGTTGTGCGACCGACATTGCGATGGGTGGTAACACCAGTAATCTCTTTAATTACCTGAAGACAAAACGTGAGTGAGTATGTGGAAATCCTAAATCCTTAAAATCTACCTATCCACCCGGGGATCCATATCAGGAGTAAAGAGGAAAGCTCAAGATGCAGCTCAGACATCCTTAGTTGAGTCGTTTCCTAAAGGCACTCTCTATGATAAAATATCCTCAAGGTGGACAGACATTACACATTAGATAACACACCTGTGCAAAGACATGACTGCCACATACACTGTGGAAAACAAGGGTTTCAAAGCAATGGTATAAACACTGGATTCAAGATATGTAATGCCCAGCCATAAATACTTTTAAGTAGAAATACCATGGCTGAACAGAGAGAGTTGTTGAAAAGCTGAAGAAGAGCTTTGCAGTGTGACACACTTCTCTACCACAACTGATGTGTGGACAAGATTCATAACACAGCCATATATGAGCTTGACAGTCCAATTTATCAAAGAATGGAGTCTGAATAGCAGATGTTTGTTGACGTCTCCCCGACGACCACACGGGAGAGATGATTGCCCAAATTCTCAGAGGAGCGCTGGAGCTGTGACGATTGAAAGAAGAATGCCAAATCTGTGTTACTACTGGCAACAAACAATATCAAGGCACTCCAGCTGAAAGACTGGACGAGGCTACAGTGTTGGTTAATGCTCTGATGAGATATTTCTGTCCTGTCATAATTTAAATGTGAATTATTAGAATATTGCTAAAATCTATAATACATTATTTTAAAACGGAGAGAATTTGAAATGGCATCACGTCGAATGTGCTAGCGGCATGCACAAAGTGGTGAGTGCCTTCTCCAATACATGGAAAAGTAAGCGTGAACTGGCCATTGCTCAGGCTGAACTGGCCTTGCCTCTCCACCAGCTCACAAATGGAACACCAGCCAGCTCTTGGCAGAAATTGATCGAAAGGTTCATTGAGCAGGAAAAGCCCATATCTCAAGTGCTGAGGGCATACAGAAAGACCAGGCATTTGGTGCCAACTTGGCAAGACATGGACGTTCTTGAGTCTGTTAACAAGGCCCTAAGCCCTCTGATGGAATTCACTGATGCCTTGTCTGGAGAGAAGTATACAAGTGTCTCCCACCTTAAACCTGTGCTCCGTTTTTTCAGTGAGCGCATTCTGAAACCAAAGGATGATGACACCCAGTTCAGCCAAAATATTAAACAGACAATTACTTACCTCCTTGAATAAGAAGAGAACCAGCCACACAGGAGCTGCTAGACATGGCATTCCTCCTTGATCCTTGTTTTAGGTAAACCATATCAAGGACGAGAAGGTGGACTGCATTAAGACAAAAGCAGCTGCATAGATTTGAGCCATTGCTAGTAGTGCAGGCAATGCTGAGAACCACCAGCAGCAGGAGAAGCTGCAGCAAGTTGAGCCTGAACTGACAGCTAAGAAGCCAAAGAAGAATTTGAGTACCTTCTTAAAGGAACAAACTGTACCACGCCGAAGATGCCAGTGACACTGAATTTGACAGTGAGACAGATCCACTGGAGTGCCCGAAGCTGCATGAGATTGAGGCAAATTTTCCAAGGGTGTGTAATTTGGGCAAAAACTTCTCTGCATTCCCACCACTAGTGCCCCGTCAGAACGAGCATTCTTCACCGGTGGTAATGTAGTAACATGCCACAGGTCTGCACCTAAGCCAGAGAGGGTTGATCAACAACCTGAAGTGAATGTTTGTTTGTTTCTTTTGCATTAAAGCCAGAATAGTGTTTCCTGGAACCTTTAGAAGCTTTAATTCTACTTCAAGATGAGCAAATATTGAGGGAAAAGTGGTTTTAGATTGTAGGGAGGGAGTTTGGTCATCCTCCCTTCCTACAATCTAAATCTTCAGGGATCTGGGCTCCAGACTAAATTTTACACTACAGGTAATGAAGTAGGCCATATTGGTTAGCTCTGTTCACAGCCGCTAGATTTTCAGATTAAAGCGTGTCATTGGTCAGTGCTGAAGAGTTTAAAATCATCTCAAATCATTAAGTATATTCTCATTTGTTTTTAACCAAAACGTTTGTCCCAGATGACCAAAATGGAGTTGATTTGTCCTATGACAGACCTGACAAACCTTATTTCACACACAACCAAACCAGCTGACACTAGCTAATGGCAGACAATTCTCTGCACTAGTGTGATTATTAAGGAAGCAACATAGGCAATGGAATAACTCTATATTTGAGTTATTTATTGTTTCATTGTAGTGATCAACATAGGCTACTGGTACTGTCCTGTCTGACAACACTGACCTCTGAAATAGGACTTTGTTGTTATTATTATAGTTTATTAGTTTGTATTTTATAAATCAGAAGTTGAGTATGTGCACATGCACTGAATCAGAAATTGATTGAGAAACACTAAAACAAAATGATAGGCTACTGGACACACATACCTACACAGCTGTCTCATTCTTGTTGCGTTCAAGGTAGGGGTGTAAACGGTTCAGAAAACTCACGGTTCAGTTCATATCACGGATTTGGGGTCACGGTTTCAGTTCGGTCGGCTATATATATCTGGTTCACTGGGGAGGGGAAGTAGAAGTACAACTGCAAATTCCAATTTACACAATGTATTTAAAAAATCTTAAGTTTTCCTGAATTAAAACTTTTTTCACTGAAAATTAAAGTCCAGACAAATCAACAGACATTCTTTCAAAAGTAAAGTAAATGCTGGCTCTTTGTTATTTTAACATAAAATATCCCTTCATTGTAGGCTACGTAGGTCAACATCAACATAAATTGCAACATAAAATGCAACCTTCAGTGGCTTCACTCCAGGGCATCAACATAAAATGCAACATAAATCATGTACCTACTGAAATCTTCCACTACTGAATAGGGCTACAAATCTTTGCTATAAACAGCCCAAATAGTGATGCGTGGCTCAATCCGAAACCCACGGCTCCCACAGGTTTATCTGCAGGTGGGGCAGGTTGGGTCAATAATATTGAGAACAAAGGGGCGGGCTGGATGTTGATGTGTCGGATCAGGCAGTTGCGGGTTTAAAAAAAAGCCTGACCCCTGACCGCATCACTACCCCCAATGTTTAGGTCATTGCTGTATGCCTGTCTGAACTCGCACTGAGAGATTGCTGCTGTGGGAAGAAAAGTTGTTTTGGTCCTACCGGCTCTTATAGAAATTGATCCAAATCTATCTCTAATGCGCCGATGTGCGCATCACATCATGTTTGTCATTTGGCGATTCACAGACCAGCAGAGCAGCAGCAGCAGAGCCTGAAAGTGAAACTTAAAATTCTACAATTTTCCCCATAGGCTACTCCTGTGTTAGTAGGCTAATCCAGCTGTGATGTCATCGTAGATTGACATGTAATTCTGACAAATGATTGGACAGATACTCTGTCACAGAACCGAATAAACTGTTGCACGCATGCGCATACCGAACCATGGGTGGCTAGTCCAGACGTCTTTAATACAAATTGATGCATATTCAGGTTCTTTTGGTTGGAACCAACAAAGTGGACCTTATAACAAAAGTTGTTTTTTGGTGGCTGTTATTTTAGGAGTCAAGCATCACAGAGCTACCTTTAAAGTCAGTTGATCCTGCTACACTAACTATGTTGCGTTGCTTTCGTTTCGTTCGAGTGTCCAGCATCAAGAATTGTTTAGATCCAATTCCTGATGGCTGACGCTAGCATTCGTTCCACTTTTATGAATGGAAAAAAAGAACAAGGCGACGACACATTGTTTCTAGTGACATACTGTAAAATGATTTTGCATATAGCCTAAATTAAATCATAACAATTTTTTAAATTAAAATGTACTGTTTCTGGTGATTTGGTGCACATAAAAATAAATTGATGCTCTTATATTATTGTCCACCCATATAATAGCGCAGCATAATATACGTCTATTATTTACAGTTTTATGGTAATTAACTAGCTGTTGCCAACTAGTTAGTCACCATAACTAGCTGTTGCCAGCTATTCTTCTTGGGACCCCTTGTGCACAGCTAATGGGGATCCTTATCAACAAACAATAACCTGTTGCCCAGATTGTGATGATTTGCATAGAATGCATTAAAACAATATTAGTTACACATAGGTCAGGAATAGCCAGGGGTGTAGTGCAGGGTATACGCAGGTATACAGCGTATACCTACTTATTTTTCAGTCGGCATTGCGTATACCCACTTCTAAATCCCCTCTGATGCGCATCATTCAGTAGTGTGCTGCAAAGAGCGAGAGAGAGAGAGTGAGCGAGACAGAGAGCGAGAGAGAGCGCGACAGAGAGAGACAGACCGCACAAAGAGACTACTTCTGTTTGGATCTCTTCCCAACTCGTCTCTCCCTAACATTTTCGTCTCGTTTTTATTCGTTGACGAAATTGTCAATACATTTCGTGATAGTTTTTGTCATCATAAATTATTAAATTATTTGTCAATGAAATTTACATTTGCAAACTGCCCCTTGACAAATAATGTTAAATTTATAATGGTGGCACACTCTGGCCTACACTGTTGCAAATCAGCTGTTCCAAGAGACAGTTTACAAAAGAAACTACTGGCCCATAGACTACTTGCAAGGTGAGAGAATAGTTGTCCAATTTTCATGTGTGGACGGACTAAGGAATAAGGAATATTTCACTCAAAATGCATAATTATGTAGTTGTCTCACCCTATAGTCTGTGGGCCAGTATTGATTGCAAAATCTGCACCTCTTCTGTGGCTAATGTTAATTTCATAATGATCCTTACTCCCTGAAGTCAAGCAGCAGAAGTTAAGTGACAATGTGCAAATACTAGGCTACTGGCCCATTTTTGGGTGAACTAAATATGCAAGAATAGTCTTACATGTCACTGTTTATAACACAGGGCGTTTATCCTTTGCTGGACAGGCCGCTTTAAAAAAAAAAATTGAGGCATAAATTAAGAGCATACCCACTTCTCCAGGCACCACTACAAAACTGGGAATAGTCAATGATATTGGGGCAATAGATTATCAGAATGCTATGGAGTTAGCTGCTCTGTGTGTAGCAGGTAGAGCATCACAGCAAAGTAACACTGATGGCAACAAGACACGCTCCCTCTCATGTAACTTCTCTGCTAGAATGCTGATTCTCGAGAAGATTTTCGAGAATTTTCCTAGTTGCTCTTGAAGATAAAAAACAACCTCTTCTCTCTCCTTAGCTCTTACTCTGTTTCTTTGCCTAGCACCTTGCTTTCATATGATTCTTCGATGGCCACAGGAATATTGTAAGGGCACTAGGACCTTGACATTTGCAACCTTTGGTTGCTTCTAATTTTGGTGATCTGACAATTGAAGCTTTACTACCTGTTGTACTCATCACTCACTAAGGATAAGAGCAGCTAAATGCCTAAAATGCAAATGTAGATGATGGAAGTTATGCTGGCTGGGGTGATGATCATGTGGATAATTCTCAGGATGGTGTAGTGGGCCTATTTGGAATTTGAGTGGTGGTGATGATGCTGAGAAAGTAAGCATAGTACAGGCAACAGTAGAGGTGATAATGATGATGATGATATTAATCCTTCCCTCAGAGCGTCGAGTCAGGAGTGTGATGGCCTGAGGGGGCGCCCCCCGGTCCCGCCTGCCCCTGCCAGGTCCAATCTGCCTAAACTGTCTGCGCAGCCACCCACCATTGCTATGGGAGACGGACTGGAGGCAGGCAGCAGCCAGGCCCCTCCCTCTGCCCCACCGCCTCTCCCCTTCAACCCTCCACCCCCTGAAACATGGAATCCCTCCAGACCCAAACGACAGACCAACCAACTACAGGTAGGGAGAATGTCTGTGTTTGTTCTGTTGCACATCTCAACTTGTGCCTTGTGTTGTAATACAATTTGATTGATTTCAGGTATCATTTTGCTATTTTTCAGTACCTGCTAAAAGTGGTGTTGAAAACTTTATGGAAACACCACTTTGCATGGCCCTTCCAAGCTCCCGTAGATGCCATCAAACTCAATCTGCCTGTGAGTAGTGTGTTTGTGTGTGTGTGTGTGTGCGTGTGTGTGTGTGTCTGCATGCAATCAAAGTGTAAGGAGGAGGATGAGAGTTAAAGAAGGAATAAAAATGCATGAGTCCTTCTTTTCTCAGATTTGTTAAATACTGTCCAGACAGGGTATTCACCTCACACATTCTCCCTGCTTTCTATCTCTCTCAAGGACTACTATAAGATCATCAAGTCCCCTATGGACATGGGCACGATAAGGAAACGTCTGGAGAACAGTTACTACTGGAATGCCCAGGAGTGTATCCAAGACTTCAATACAATGTTCACAAATTGCTATATCTATAATAAGGTAAGCCTATGCTCACTGGCCATGTAAGACTTTCTTGTCCCACGATGTATGACATTTATTCTTGTAGTTCAGATAGACAGATATATAGCTCAACTGTTTTATCCCTCATGTAAAGAAAGAAACACAGAGCTAATATCCTTAGGGTCTTCTAAAAATGTGTGTGTTTGTGTGTGTGTGTGTGTGTGTGTGTGTAGCCTGGTGATGATATTGTGTTAATGGCGGAGGCCTTGGAGAAGATGTTCCTGAATAAGATCTCTGAGATGCCCCAGGAGGAGACTGAGATTGCTGTGGTTAACAAGGGGCGGCGTGGGGCCAGACGGGAGCAAGGTAAGGCTTTCAGAAGGGAGGGGGGGTGAATTGTTAATGTGTTTAAAATGTCTCCTGAGAAAATGGATATGTTGTCCCCAGAGCCACCCTCCTCCCTCCAGTGGCAAATAAATTATGTCAGTATGATGGGGGCTCTGTTTGAGAGAAGCTCCAAAACTGGCAAGTCTTTGTCTCGCAAAGAAAAGTGGAAAATTTGGACACCAAAATCAAATGAGTCTTGGTCATGCCAGTAAAAATTATATTTAAAAAAAAAGGAATTCTGATTGTGTTCTGAATTTAAAGCATTGATTTTTCATATATTATGGACATTGCGTGATG
Source organism: Centroberyx affinis (assembly GCF_046629955.1). Classification (NCBI taxonomy): domain Eukaryota; kingdom Metazoa; phylum Chordata; class Actinopteri; order Beryciformes; family Berycidae; genus Centroberyx; species Centroberyx affinis. The sequence continues at coordinate 64,083 of NW_027281965.1, forward strand.
AGGAGGTGCAGCAGAGTGAATTACAATGACAGTCAAATGATACTAACCTAACCAGCCAAGCTTGTGTGTGCAGTATTTATACCGTCTGTACTGGTTCCTCCTCTTTATCAACCACACCTAACATTGGAACTTGTTAACTTAATTCATTGATTGCCCCAGGCTCTTCAGTAAGGCATGTCCTGTCTTTATGCTTCTCTTACTTCCTCTGATCCTTGATGTCATCCTCTGTATTCTCCTTGCGTTCACTCAATGTGTCTTTTTTTCCTCCTCACCCAGGTCTGAGCTCTAAGCCGGATTCAGGCCAAGACTCTTCGTCCCCCTCCTCCACCCCACATACACGAGGCTTCTCTTCCCCTCCAACCACCCCCCATACCCGTGCACCAGCCCTAACGCCCACTCCTCCAGGCCCCCCCAGCTTACCCCTGGCCCTTCCTCCCCAGGCCCCGCCACAGCCCCCACGCGTTCCTCCCACACCCCCCTCTCATGCTCCCCAGCTGGGACCCCCATTCCCCCTCTCGACACTGGATGTCCTGGCCCAGGGCCTGACTTCTGTTCCCCCTCCACCGCCGGCTCACCCAGGCCTCCATCCCCCGCCACTGCCACATAGCTCTGCCGCCCCCATCAAGGTAAGGAGAGGTGGAGGGGGGGGGGGGGGGGGGTTGCCATGTAGAGCTTCTCAATTTATTCACTATTCATTCTCTTTTAGGCACAAGTTGGTTTGTTGTCAATAACTAACTTCTGATCCCTGATCTTTCTACAACAGAGGAAGAGCCAGAAGAGGAAAGCAGACACCACCACACCCACTGCCAACGACCAGCTCAGTGAATCATCTCCCATCTCTGTCGAAACTCGGCCGCGCCGAGAGAGCAGTCGTCCGCCGAAGCAGCCTAAAAGAGACGCATCGCAGCCGGACTCTCAGCACCACTTGGGTCTTAGTGGTGGTTTGGTGTTGGGAGGGGCGGTAACGCCAAAGCGTCAGGAGCAGCTGCGGTCCTGTGGAGGCCTAGTCAGAGACATGCTGTCTAAGAAACACGTGGCATATGCCTGGCCCTTCTACAAGCCTGTTGACGTACAAGCTCTCGGTCTCCATGACTACCATGACATCATCAAGCACCCCATGGATCTCAGCACCATCAAGGTGAGCTTATCGGGATTGGTGACAAACCTGAATAGAATTGGTGTCATCAAGACATAAATCTTTATTTTTATAGTGGTGAAGTCCTCAGACATAGACAGCATTTTATTGGAATGATAAAAGAGAAAATAAGTATAAGGACTAGTTTGAAGCTTATGAAGTTGGATAGTATTTGATCTCGGTGGTCTATGTGTGTGCGTGCGTGTGTGTGTGTGTGTGTGTGTGTCTCCTCAGAATAAGCTGGACAACAGACAGTACAGAGATGCTCAAGAGTTTGCAGCTGATGTCAGGTTGATGTTCTCCAACTGTTACAAATATAATCCCCCAGACCACGATGTGGTTGGTATGGCGCGCAAATTACAGGTAAGCAACACATCACACATCCTGTTAAGCATACTACAATAAAACATTGTATAGCATATATTCAAACATGGTAAATCGGTCCATGTAGATGGCCAACAAAAATAACAGACTTTATTGTTTTTGGCAAATAGGTAATTTTTTTCCAAAGAAAAAATGTAAAGGTAAAATTGCTATATGTCTATTTAGTAAGAACTGTACGTCAATGCCACGCCATGTGACTGTACAAAATCTCTACTACTCAAGCTCACAGTTTCTCCTCCTGATAATCTCTTTGCTGACAGGATGTGTTTGAGATGCGTTTTGCCAAAATGCCAGATGAGCCAGAGGAGCCTGCCCCTGTCCCCACCCTGTCACCAGCCATCCACCCTGCCCCCTCCACTCGACAAGCCCCGCCTCCTTCTGCCGTCTCAGATGACGACAGCTCCAGTTCCTCCGAATCAGAGTCTTCAGCAGGAGACTCGGAACATGAGAGACAACAGCGGTTGGCTGAGCTACAGGAACAGGTTAGAGGATGGAAAATGGAAGGGGAGGGAGGCTTATGAGAAACAACAGGTGGGTGGGCCGTGCTGAACAGCTTTACCGAAGCTGGGTGAAGACTGAAACCCAGAGAAAGAAATGCATAGCAGGCAACTGTGTGTCTCTTCAGTCCCCAGTTGTGTTTGTGTGTTTCCTCTAGCTCAAGGCTGTCCATGAGCAGCTGGCCGCACTCTCCCAGCCCCAGGCCAGCAAGCCCAAGAAGAAAGAGAGAGAGAAGAAGGAGAAGAAGAAAGAAAAGCACAAGAAGAAAACAGGAGTAGAGGAGCCTGTGGAGGCCCCGCCCCCTGCCATGCTTCAAACTTCCAAGAAGAGCAAGAGCAGCAAAGAGCCAATCATTGTAAAGAAGGACAGAAAAAAGCCTGGGTAGGCTGTGTAGAGTTAATAAGATAAATAATGTTATTACAGCTGTATTCAGTGTAGCTAATCAAATAATTTGTCAATCACAGTAAGAAAGAAGGAGTCAAGAACAGTCGCCCAGGCGTGCCCCCTCAGCCCGGGCCAACCCCTCTCGTCCCCTCAGCCTCTCTCGAAGCAGAAGATGACATTGGTGTGTATGAGATAGAACAGATATTATTTGACATATTTTTTGAACGAGTCTATGTACTAGACTGGCTTACCTGTTCTTTAAACAATGCCCCAGTATCACCCGGCTGTTATGTTTTCTCTCCCAGATGTGTTTGGGGGAATGTCCAGTGACAGGTGTAAGCCGATGTCGTACGAGGAGAAGCGCCAACTGAGCCTGGACATCAACAAATTGCCCGGTGACAAGCTGGGTCGTGTCGTACACATAATCCAGTCACGTGAGCCTTCACTGAAGAACTCCAACCCTGATGAGATTGAAATAGACTTTGAGACGTTGAAGCCCTCCACGCTGAGAGAGCTGGAAAAATATGTCTCCACCAGCCTTAGGAAGAAGAAAAAAACAGGTAGATTGTGTGTATGTGTGCTCATGCTCACGCCTTAATACTTCACTCAGTATTATTGGCAAAATGTTGCATATTTGATTTCCGTTTCATGTCAACTGCAGTGTAAAAACACCAGAGCTATGACCGCTTAGCAAGAAAGATGTCACCAAAAAGAATTACCACATTAAGCAGCATCTTTGTCAACAAACTTTGTTTGTATGACATGGTTCCTTTGAAATTGTTGTGGTGTTATACGTATACTGTATACGTTCATGGCAATTTTTGTAAATGTAGAAATCTTTGTTTTGTGTATTTGGAGACTGAAACTAATAGGTTGGTCACAGTTTGAAGGTCCTAAAATAACATCAAAGACTTAAGATTTAACAAGCCATAGGACATATTGTAAAGGAACACAATTTCTCACATTCACATAATTATATTCAATTAATTACATTTGGCCAACTATTGACTCAACTCATTTTTTCCATTGACTGCCGGAGGTCTTGTGTGCGCACAAGCCTGTGTCTGTTGTGACGAGCTGTCAGTCCATCCCTTTCTGTTTGTTGTGGTTGTGTTGCAGCAGAAAAGCCTTTGGAGGTGACAAATGTGACAAAGATGAAGACAGGATCTTCATCATCAGGCAGCAGTGACTCCTCTGATGACAGTGAAGACTCTGAGAACGGTAACATACATATACCTCCATGTACACATGCGTAAAACAGCTGTAGCCAGCATACCTTATTCGTAGAAACAACAGCTGTTCTTCACAGCATGTTTCCTCTTATTTCCTCAAAACATTCCATATTCCATATTCCTGGATCTGCGTTTATCCAATCCTCCTGCTATGTCTTATTATCCTGCCCCCGCTTCCTTCTCTCTTCCTTCGGCTCTCACTTTCTGTCCATCTATCAGGGCTGGTTCCCAAGCAGCAGAAGAAGAAGACCTTATCTAACAAGGATACGAAGAGACCGCACCACCCGTCCCTCACCATCGGGGCTGGCCCAGTACCCCCCCAGCCTCAGCCTCCAACACAGCCCCAAGTGGTCCAGTCCAAACCTCCTTTCGTCCCCCCTCCCCCTGTTCCTGTTTCTGTTCCATCTCTGGACTCCTCCCAGCTGTTGGGGTCTGGATTTGATCCCCTGGCCCACTTCATGACCCCTCATCTGTCACAGTCTAACACAGAGCCTAATCCAACCATTTCTGCTGCTGGTGCCCCTGTTGGCTCTGGCCTCCTCAACACAAACACACACACCAGCCAGACACCTGCTGAGACGCACCCCTTCCTAAACCAACATCCCATCATACCTTCACCAGGTACGCATATCTCAGCAATACATTTCTCAACTAGCATATCCATACTTAATTTTAGAAGTGGTTAGGAATGTGGCAGTGTTTTTGTTTTTGTGAAAATGGCTTTTTCTGTCCTTTGCATTTGGGGGATGTAGTTCTGCTGTTGACTCTGTCTCTTTGAAATGAAAGACAAGGCTGCAGCGACTGTTGGATTTTTTTTCTCTTGATCTTATTTCATTGTCTATATGGAAACAAATTTTCTCATCCTAATTTTGTTCTCTGTCCTCCCACTCTCTCCATCCCTCTTTTCCCTGTTTGCAGCGCTCCATAATGCTCTTCCCCAGCAACCATCAAGACCTAGTAATCGTGCAGCACCACTTCCTCCTAAAGCCCCTCCGCCACCCCCCTCCGCCCTCCCCTCTCTGCCCCCATCCTCCTCGGCTCCCCTTCAGCCCTCGCTTCCCCTTCCCCTCCCGCAGCCTGTGCCCCGCCCCCGCGTCCCTTCCCCCACATCCCACGGCATCTTGGGTACCCTCTCGGCACAGCCTCCTCAAGCCCTGTTGGAGGATGACGAAGAGCCGACACCCACCAGTTCTGAAACCCCGCCCCCATCGCTGCCCCTCAGTCAGGTCCACATGTACCTGCAGTCGCTCCAGCCCCGGCCAGCTGCGCAAACCCAGCCACCGCACACACACACGCATTCACCTGCGCAGGCCGCCTCGCAGCTGATGCAGTCAATGCACACGCAGGCTGTAACCACACCCACCCCAGCCCCAACACAGAGGCACGCCACGGGGCATACGCACATGCAGCAGTCGTTCACGCACACGCACACCTCAACAACACAGCAGCAGCAGAAGGGGGTGGCCCTGCAACAGAAGCTACAGCAGATGCAACAACATCAACAACAGCCGTCACCACGCACCAAAACAGAACCTTTCACAGCAGGTAAAACAAAGATGGACACATACACTCACATAGACATACACTTATTGTACTAAATCACAGTTAAAGACTAAACTGTAGTATTGATATTGCTGCTAATGGTTTTTGAGGATTTTTTGCATATTAATTTTTTCTTTTGTTTTGATAGGTTCCCTGAGGGAAAGCCCTTCTTCACTCATGATGCATTCTCCTCAGATGCCTCAGTTCCATACAATAGGACAGCATTCACCCTCACAGACCAAGAAACATGTTAGTGATCTACCTGTGTCTTTGTGCTGTCTGTGTGTGAAGTGACTGCATATGTTTATTAGAGGTATTGCTGCTGGAAATATTTTAAGCTAAATTTATTTTTGTCATATCCTATTGTTTATGTAATGTGACAGCTGTATTTTTCAGCTGTTGTTGAGTGCTTCAGCCAATTACAGTAAATTAAGTTTGGAAAATAGTGTGAATGGTTTCAGTTATTATGATACAGGTGCATTCATTCTAATAGTGCTATCACAATACCAGAATTTTGACTTTGATACTTATGCTAAGTTTAATATGTAAACCTCTGACACTACTATGATACTATGGCAATCAAGAAAAACCAATGAACCAGCAATGAATTGCCAACTTTAGCTACGTTAGCACCGGGCTTTTGATATGCTGGTTGGGTTTCCCATCTTTGTCGGCTTTGTAAGCAAAATAGCTCCTGGCGGCAGTTTTATCAGCCAGTTTAGATGGGCTAGGATTCAGTTCAAGATTCAGTTCATTGTCTATTTATTTCGGATTTTGGGAAAAACAATATAGTTTTCAGATAAACATTTTTGCGCCTATAACTGCGCTCACAGCCTAAGTAACAAGTTAACAGGTTCGTTAACTCCCTCTTGGGGGGTGTGTGTGTGTGTGTGTGTGTCACTTACGGCTTGTCACTATTCCTCTGCTAACTCAGCTGTGCATTGTTCTCAACACCTCTCATAATGATTTTGTTGTTTTGGCTAATGGTTAAATTGCAAAACCGAATGCTATTTTCCTAATATATTGATGAAAAAAATACCTCAATTTCATATAAGTCACATGGGCACTGACTCAGCTCATCATTGATGTCTGATGACATATACATACACATTGGCACAAACCAACTGTTTGAGATTCAAACCTAAGACGTTGCGTTTACATGATATGTGGCTTAGACCAGTGATTCTCAACCTTTTTCATATCCAGGACCCTAATTTAGTCCACATCAGGGCCACAGACCCCATTTGATGAGATGTTTTGTCTCAAACCCAAATCTGAGAATATTTTTATTGTCAGATATGATTTTGTCCAGAATCCCATGACTGTCTGTATTGTAGGTAGAGTGATAACAGAGAAAATATAATCAGAGCAGTCATTCTTCTACATTCTCTAACTGTTAATGTTGAAGTTTAACAATTCATCAGTTTGCCTGGAACCCCCTCAAGTACCCCTGGTGGTCCCCGGACCCCACGTTGAGAACCACTGGCTTAGACCACTGAGCCACTGGACGCCCCCGACTCCATTGAATTTTTGTGCTGCCTGCTGCAGTCCAGACTGTGGCTCGTCACCATCCACACGTATACGTTGTCAGGAGGTGACATTGAAATGGAATTCCAGCGTGCAGATTTTTTGCAGACTATTTCTGATAGACCACCGAATCTGCGTTTTTAACCTGGTATCAAGAAAACAAGATGTTAACTCAGATGTTTTGTATCAAATCACAGCATTTAAATAACCACAAAATGACCCCCCCACCCCGACCCCACATATCTTGCAGCCTTACTAAGTTTTTGTGTGTATATGTCTGTCTGTCTGTAGGAGCAGAGGTCCAACCTGGTGGGGGTCAAAGAAGAGAAGCCTTCCCACTCGCCAGTCCTGCCTCCCTCCCCCTTCAGTCCCGCATTGCGCCAGGACTCACACAAAGCCCACGACAACAAACAATCTCACAGTGAGTACAGGGGGAGATCTTTGTGTTTGGTTTTGTCTTATTTGTTTATACTTGTTTGTCATATTTAATGCAGCATTATTGCTTTTATGACAAGCTGTCAGAACATTCAGGTGTGTATTTGTAATTCATGACCTCTCACATGACTCCGCAGGATCAGATCTGAAGCCATTGGATGGTTCTCGCCTTGGTTCCCGCCTCCCTGACTCCCCAGCCCCACCCCCCTCCCAGCAAGACAACAAAGTGAAGCAAGAGCCCAAAACTCCCATTGCCCCCAAGAAGACACAGGTGTGTATGTGTGTGAGATAGGAGCACACTTTGTTTCCCACGTGCCTTTAGCCTTATTAAAACTACACAGCCACATTTTGTTTATATTAGTATTTATAGACTGACTTTCCTTTGTCTGTTTTCTCTTCTCATTCCTAATCCATCCTCTTAATCCCTCTTTCCACTCCCTTCCTCCTTGTCTTCACATCCTCTCTTCTCCTAGGATGTGAAGTTAAAGAACATGGGTTCTTGGGCCAGCCTGGCTCAGAGGTCCCAGTCCACCCCGGCCTCTTCCGTTCGCTCCTCCAGTGACAGCTTTGAGCAGTTCAGACGGGCCGCCAGGGAGAAGGAGGAGAGAGAGAGACAGCTGAAGGCACAGGCTGAACAGGCCAGGAGAGAGCAAGAAAAACTACGGTAGGGGGAGAGAGAAATGCAAAAAGGGAGGGGGTTGAAGAGAGAGGGGGACAGAGGAAGGCAATGGCTGAATAGGCTCTCAGACAGCAAGAGTGACTATATTAGAAGAAATTGGAGGTAAAGGGACTTGATGAGAAGAGAAATAATTGGAGGTTAAACTTGAGCAGATTGTTCCTTAGTTACTTTCCCTGAATATGTTGACAAAAAACACTGCTTTGTTAATCAGGATTGACTGGGCTCTTGTTGGATGAATTTACATGTATCATCTAAGTTCTTAACTTCAAACTGTGAGAATAGGTATTCCTAGTAGGGCATGTAATACAGTATTGAAAAAATATATTCAAGTTTTGTTTAGTTGTAGGCTGTGATTATAAAGTATATGAGTTGGCTGACTAGCCAGCATTACAGCTCAGTCAAAGCAAATGGGTGTTTTATTTGTCCAGTATATGTTGATTTGTTGAATTTTTTATCAACCAGCATCTTGAAATTTAAAAAGCACAGCTCTTTCATTATCATCAAATTAAGTGACAGATATGAAAGGACACTGGGCGGGCTCAACAGAGCCAGAGAGACCAAAAGAAAATGAGAGCAGCGAGGAGACTTCCCCCTCATAGTTGAGAACTACGTTTCCACCTCACCGCAGCCAATTCCCACTTCCTTGTCTCTTCTTCTCTGGTAGCCGTGATGATGAGGACTCCTTGGAGCAGGCTCGACGAGCACAAGAGGATGCACGCCGTCGCCAGGAGCAACAGTCGCCACTTGCTCCGACGCCCCCAGCTTCCACCCCACCCACCCACTCCCCGCAGGCCCCATCCAGCCAGGCTCAAGCCCCGCCCCCAGCCTCCTCAGCAGCACAGAACGCCCTCGACCAGCAGAGGGAGATGGCACGCCGCCGTGAGCAGGAGAGGCGCAGGAGAGAGGCGGTATGTGTAGAGTGTGACCTCTGTGACGATGTTGCTGTACAAGCTAGTGCACATGTAAATATACTGAAACCCTGAATTATGAATGAATGGTAATAATAACCCTTTAATGCTCCTCGTCATTCCCTCTCTCCGTCTCCCTGCTCTGCAGATGGCTGACACAATTGACATCAACTTCCAGAGCGACCTTATGGCCATTTTTGAGGAGAACCTGTTCTGACAAGGAAAAGAGAAGATGGGTATGAGAAAGGAGGAACAGAGAGAAAGAGAGAAAGACCTAGACACACATTGGCAAACACACACACACACACACACACACACACATATATAGACCACAATGCTCTGATACATATGCTCGCTGCTCACACACACACACACACACACACACACACACAGAGACATAGTAGTAACTGTCCCTTTCTCTCAGTAGTTGAAACGACTGGCTTGTAACATGTGAATGAGAGGGGGGAAGTGAAGTAATAAGAACACCCAACCCAACCCTCTCTCCTCCAACCTTGGATGCGTTTTGGTGTCTGACTTGTGTTTATGGTTGTTGGTTATGAGTTTCCAGGGACAACAGAGTGAAAATGGACACTGATTATCGGATAGTCAACTCCCTCATCCCTTCTGGAATGGAACAAGAAGGAAAACAAGAAAGGCATAACGAAACGAGGGGACAGAACTTTTAAATGAAAAAGTAGTGGTGGTGAAGAAGAGGATTTAATTTAAGAAATTAAGTGAAAAAGAAGAAAACCTTATTCTCTAATGTCTGATAGGAGAGAAGGGGGTGTTAAAGGAACGGGTGAACAAGATTATGGATGGACAGATCACTTTTTTTGTTTTTTCTCTCTCCTAATCTTGTCTTTTTTTTCTCTTTTTTATGTTTGGGTTTTAACTGGGTGGGGTGGGTAGGGGCGGTCTAGTTTGTCAGGTTCAGAGGTCATCTGAGAGTTGGTTGTTTTCTCAGGACACAGTGGGAATGGACACCCTGGCCACATTCACATACTTTTCAAAGACATCCTTCCTCCCTCCCCTCCTCCCTCCTTCTCTTCCTTCTACTCCTCTCTTTATCAGTCACTACCAGTGTAACAAATTGGAGAGGTGGAGCCTACATGCATTTTGGTAATCCAGTGATGCTTGGTCTGTGTAAGCTTGTAAAAAAAGAGAGGGGAATGAGGAAGGAATGATGGCATTTTAAATGTGTTGGAATGTGTCCTTTGCCTTAGCGCTCTGGCCTGTAAACTAAGGATCACACCCTACAAATTATACATATTATATATAAATAGATACATGAATATATATTATATACGACGAAAAGTCAACAAAAAAGAACATGAGAGGAATTTGGTTTGTGGGGAGCAAAGCTCGTCTCTGTGTTCATCTCTGAGCTCTGGTTTTGATTTTGTAGAATTTACTGTAAAGAAGAAAAAAACTTTTTTATGATTCTATTGAAAGGATTGTTTCGTCTGTCATATTCTCTCTCTTTCTCTCATACCTTTTCCGTCTTTTCTCAACTCTATGCCAAAACCAATCTATTGAGTGCTGAAAGTTCATTCACATTTTTTTACATGTAAAATGCATCTTCTTTTCACTTTATATTAAAGGCTACATTTTTTTATTGCTATTTAATTTTCCTTTATCCCTTTTAAATCAAATGTTATGCACCAGTTTGCTCTGTAATAGTTTGAATAAGCGGTTCCAAATCATTGTATGTCACTACTTTACTAGGCTCCACCATTCTGTAGCTATATCAACTAGCTACTGCACTTAATTGTTTCATTACTTACACATTTTCTTTCATTTTTGGATTGTTTCATTTCATAATGTTCATGTTTTTAATCTTTCCTAGTTGTCTTGTCCACAATCGCCACCACCATCATCACAGCTTCTACAATCTGTATAATAGACTCTATTTAGGTTAATTTTCATCCTGTTTTTTAGTTCCATTTTAAAAATGTTTCCAGTGTCCATGGTAACAGTCTTGGGTTGTCTTGTGCCATTGTGTTTTTCAGGGGGCGGGACATTGTCCCACTTCCCTTTGGTTGGCCCAGAGATCCATGAGTGTATTCGGTTCTATATTCGCTTTTTGTGTTTTTTAATGTTTGATTCATTTCTTTTCCCTTTTCATATTTGATTGTTTTGAGTTTTTTTCCCCCCTACGCTATTTTTCTTTGATTTATTTTACCTTGAACAACCTGTTGGTATGTTGGTGAGTGAGGTATTGAGGTCAATAGATTCATCCTGTTCTGATTATGGAGTAAAACATCTCTTTTTTTAAGAAAAGTATTAAAATAATATAAAAAAAAAAATTAACCTCATTGTACGTGTTTTTGTTCTTTGTGTTCTTCATTGAGAGATATTCTCATATGGGAGACATTCAAACAATCTAGCTGTCTTTGGCACAGGCGTAGTAGACCTGGAGGGGCCATTACCAAACACTGAGGAGACCAGTTTGATTTGTCCAGTTTGAGCCAGGGGAGGGAGCTGATGAGATGGAAAGAGGTGAGCTATTAGGTTTTTCAATTTAACAGATACACATTTAACTCAAATCAGCAAAGAGGACAGTGGTTTTGTTTTCATTAAAGCACTCCTTTTGAATGTAGCAATCCAGGATCAGGCTTATATTCATGTGTCAGCAGACTGGTCACCAACTGCCACTGTTTTATGAAAAATGTTTGCCAGTGATCATATGCCTGAAGCTTTAAGTAGAGTGTGCTTGAGTAAAGTGATATAAAAGTAGGTGTTTGTTGCGAGGCTAAAGAGAGATAAAGACTGAAACAAAGTGTTTATCAGAGGCAATTTTGTGGCCTGGTAGAATGTGCTCACATTGTTACTTAAAATGTATCTAAACTTTGTGTTGCCTGTGACCTTGAGCAGTCTGATAGCCCAGTGTGCCGGGTACTCTGATAAGTCTGGTGTTGTGCAGATGTGTTTAACATTTCTTCCTTTCATTTGGCAAGCAGAAAGACATAGCTTTTCCCTTTCTTTATCTTTGACTTTCAAATGAATGCCATGGCCACTGTGGTTTTGCATATACATTTTGCCTGTTAAAATCAAGCCAAGGGACATGACAGAAACCTGCTGCATTTCCAAACCCCACTGGGAGGGGAGGAGGAGGGTCAGTGAAACTAAATGAGGGAATACTGCCAAGCAGGCCTCTGAATTTATCAGGTGAGAGGTTGAGAAAAGGGCAAGAACGATAGTGGATGCTGGTGATAAACCGCACACTCATTTCTTGCTTCTCCAGATAAGAATGCCTACAATATACAGTATATATATAATGTAAAAATGACTGAAGGAGAGGAGGATGAGAATGCCTGAGTAGAAAAAGACCCAAGGGAGTGTTGGCAGAGAGGTGCTGACAGTGTAGGGTGTTGACAGTTAAGTGAAACATTTAGAAGAGAAATAGTGAAATGGAACATGGGGAGCGTTAGTGGGTTAACGAATGAAGAGGAGAAATAAGTGGGTAAGAAAGGAAGAGGGGAAAAAATATGAGGCAGAGGGATGATGGGGCAGGTGAATGAATAGCTGAAAAGGAATGAGAGAAATTAGGCATGACTGTACAGTGTGTAGGGACCGATACTCGAGCTGGCTCAATCACAACTGGTCAGTGAGCAAGCTGTGTGTGTGTGTGTGTGTGTGTGTGTGTGTGTCCATGGAACAGTCATGTGATCCTCTTGTAGAAGCAGAGAACCACAACTCTTGGCGTTCCTGGCCTCTTATACAATCAACCAGCAGTATAAACTATGGATAGCAAAAAAAAAACCCAAAAAACAGCTGAACAAATTTCAATTTCACCCAAATTTGTATTTATTGCATATTGAGGCATATTGTCTCCACTACAGCTAACAAAATTTGTGTGCTGCCATGCAAAAATCCACCTTCCCCACACACACACACACACACACGCTCTTTCAGTTCTGTTTTCTCTGTAACAGGCATGACCACACAGGGCAGTGAGCTACACAGTTCTTCAGAAGAGTGGAGGAGATGATGTCATCTTTTAAGAGGGAAAAAGCCATGGCTGGGGGGCATGCACATATACAGCACTACAGACCAACAACTCACATTATGCACACGTACATTTTTTCGCTCTGTCTACACTCAGCTCAGAGTGAGTAAGAGTTGCTACAGTCTTCCCGTTAATGGTGCTGGAGGATTGGGGGCGATGGAATTGGGGATGAGGGTAATCATTGGGACATCAAGGCCCTCACAAAATCGATGCCAGATGACAATAAGCAACTCCATATGTCATTTACACACACACACACACACATAAACACGTACAGTCACAATCCCACAAACTTGTACACATTGCACAAGCCCCACTCAATTTCCACACACACACACTTGCTGACACATTCCCATTCTCACACGCAAAGTCCATCTCACGCACTGGATCTCACTGTTTTATGGTGCGCATGGATGTCTCTGGGAGGCAGTTTGGCTGTCATTCAGTTCTTGTTACAATCTCTGGCTATTCCTTCCCCTGTCTCTCTGCTATTTCACCACGCTGGGTCGAAAACGTTCACTCCCTCCTTGATGAATCACTCTGGCCTTCTGTTACCTTGCTTTTCCTCCGTGGTCGTCTTTGGAGTCACACAATCTTTCCTTTTCCCTTTCTTCTTCCTGTTCCTTAGGTGAACTTCCGTTTGCTGCAATAAAGCCAAAATTTATATGCCGGATCTCGTCTCCCATGGGTAATAATTTTGTTGGAGCAGCCTTTCACTCCCCATTGAAAGTATTTAAGAGCAGTGTTCTTTTATGAAAAATGCTTGATGTGTTTTGACCTCATAGTCCTTTCAGACTTAGTAGTAGAGCATTATGCTTAGAAATAAGTTGTTTTGTTTTTTATATTAATATCCCATTCCCAGGCTACATTAATTGCACCAAAACATCATATCTATTTAACCACGATATACAATGTTGCCGTTCCAGATTCTTCTCCATTGTTGTTTACATTGCAACCCCCTTTGATGACTATTTCTGATACATTAAAATATTTTGATGACCCTTTAATGTGAATGCATGCCACATTCTATATCACTGCTAATGAAAAGGTTCTATCACCAGGAGCTTTGGCACCGTACCTCCCTCAACTTATAGGGAATTACCACTTGAATAAAGAATTCTCATATGCTGTCCTAAAGGCCTTAGGACCAACAGTTCTCTCCCAAATCTAGACAATGGATAGGCAAGACATTAACTTGTGATGAACTTTGAATGGAGCTGTACCTCTGTGGGACATTATAGGTTAATGAATAATACAAATCCTTCTCCCTTGCTACTGTATAATTGCCACAGTATGTAATTCATAGTGCAATATTATTTCAAACTTCAAATGTAATGGTATTCCCCTTTAGCTGACTGGTCTCCATGTCCTAGTATTATATATTTGCTTGGTCATTTACCTGTCAAACAGGTGTGGAAGGCATGGAGGAGATCAGCATCCATGTTGTCATGGTGACAGAACAGCCTCGGAGCAGCTGTCCGTGGCACTGAGAGGAAATCAGGGAGTGGAGGGGCCTGATACAACAACTGGAAAGTATGACTGCTGGAAGACACACGCACACACACACACAGTGTGACATGCAACTTGCACACAAGGGCACCTAATAAGGAAAATAAGTTGTACATGTTGAGCAAACACGCCTGTGTCTCCTCCCAGCCCTAACCTCCACACACCCACACGCTCAGTCTATCTTGTAAACAGGAAAGAGTTTCCACTCTTTCTTTTCTCTGCCCCTTCACTCTTGCCCCATCTATGTCTATCTTGCATTCTTCCTGTCGTTCCCTCCTTATCTTTTCCCTGCTTTCTCTAGTCATTTTCATTATTAGACAATGGCTGTGCTTCTGATAGCCCTCTGAAGTTCCATAAACATTATTGCCGCAATCTCAAGTGCAAACAGCCATGGCTCACATCCTCTCTTTGCACTGCGGAAATGTCTATCTATTTATCTATCTATTTTTAATGTGGAGGTGAATATTGTACTGCATACATTGTATCATATAACTACCTCTATGGACAGATACAACTCCAAGCTACAGGTTCGTTCTCCATAGGTTATGGGTGAGGTACAGTTTTATTGTCAGGACCACAAGTAAGGTGAAACAGCCAGGAAGATCAACTTATTTGCCAATTCATCAGACTCATTATCTATTGTTCCACTCATAGCAAAATTACCAAACAAATTACTGAACTTTACCTTTTTTTTAATCTCCCTATAAACCAGAAATGGCTTCATTTTGAGTTTAGGCTAGAGGTTAGACTATTTAAGATTCTGCATTGCAAATTGTGCTTCATTGATTTATTATCATGTGAAGTACTGATTAAATTGTCAGTGCTTCTAGTATATCCGGTGTAATCTCTGTGTTGTGTGGTTGCAATAGTTGCAGGCTGATTAATTTATTCTCTAAAGTCGAACAAAAAGAAACAGCATCCAAATGAAATAGTGCCCAACCAAAAGCTACAGCTCCTCTTCCCATGGAGTTATAACAAAAGGAAATAAGAAAACTTTTTTGCAAGACTCAAAACCCAATAAATAAAGAGTCATACCTGAAGTCAGACGACAGGAAACAGCATTCCAAATTAAACAGTGCCCAACCAAAAGCTACAGCTCCTACAGAGAGTAGATACTGTATCTACTCTCTGTAGAAGCTATAGCTTTTAAAGAGAAGAGGCTACCCTGTAAGTTATGACAGGTTGAAAATAAAGTTCTCTATACTACCAAAAATGACAATACACATATCAACACGTACACAACAACTCTATTATACAATGTAGGGTGAAAATAAGTAACTTGAAAGACTTTAAACTATAAGATGGTAGTGTTGTATTCAAATCACCGAACCTCGAGTCCCAAGTTTGAGTCCAAGTCTGAGTCACCAATGTCATGTCTGAGTCGAGTCTCAAGTCCTCAGTAGTCCAGTCCGAGTCTGAGTTACCACTTTGAGTTTAAGTAATCCATGCAAGAACAAATTAAAAAGAACACCACTAAAACTACAGATTTTCCCATATAGATTCATTTTCCACATTGATACAATAACACATGAACAATAATTTTGTCTTGCTTGCATACAGTCTCTTCTGCTTTTCTGCATCTTCATCTAGCAATGTTGTAATTCCCATGCACTGCATAACTGATATGTCACTTCATCTTATCAGTGGTTGTGTTGTAAGATACATTTATCATAGCCCATATCTACATGTAGGCCAACCAGATGATTAGTTACAAATTTAGGCCAAGGCTGAAAAGATGTGTAGGCTATGTCTAAGATGATTGAGTCCCAAATTCAAGTCCTCAGTGCGCATGTCTGAATCCAAGTCCAAGTCATCAATATTTAAGTCTGAGTTGAGTCACAAGTCATCAAACCTGGGTTTCGAGTCAGACTCGAATACTGCAACACTGTAAAATGGATTAAAATTGCATGAAAAAGGGTAAGCGGAAGGGGTTGGAGTGTATAGAGGACCTGAAGAAGGACATGGGACAGTGGGAGGAAGAGTCACAGTACATCTGACAATTAAAGACACTTTTAATGGAAGGTTACACTTCAGGTAATGAAAACTATAGATTAAGATTTTGTGTAATTACAGGTGAATATTTCACCCTGTTACAACACTATCCTAAAAAAAACACTTTTTGGTACTCTTCAGCACCTTTCAATCTCTTGGAGTGCACGGTGGTGAATGAAAATTGATTCATACCAGGCTTATGCATTTTCGCTATAATATTCCTACTATGTACTACATCAATAATTCAGCCTGGGCCTCGCTCGCTCCTAACCTCCTAACACAAATAAAATCATGCCAACCCGCGTGAATAAAATCCCTTCTCTATTCACTGTCAATCACTCCTCAGCTCCTTCTCTGGTTGGTTGTTTCGCCTCGCAGGCATCCAACGGGGGGCCGGTGGGGGCGGATACCGGGCGCTCAGGTTGAGCGTATCGGCGTACCAAAACCTCCACTCTCCCTATTGTGATAGAGAGCCAGTAGATTCTGCCGCACCCTTTCTCCTCCCGGGGCGTACAGCACAGGTATTACCGCTGAAAACAAAGGGAACCGAAAGTCCAAAACACAGGTAGTGGAAGACTGTGGAGTTTGCCTTTGTGGAGGGAACGGACAAGAAAGAAAAAACATCTGGAATGAAGCTCCAGTAGAAGCAGAGAAGAAAAACAGTAAGCGCACGTTTCTCCTTGTGTTGTAGCCTACCTTTTCACCTATTGTTCAGTGGGTGTAGTAGAAATTGCGTAGGGCTAGGTGAGCATAGGTGCGACAAAAACACACCTAACAACTCGGCAAGGCCTCAAATCTGGATTTACTTGATAAACGAGTTCAAAGAAAGAAGAAATAGCTTCAAGTATGAGTTTTTTCCCCTGTACATTTCTATGGCTAACGCTACACATATGAGGTAACGCGAAGTTTTGAAATAGTTGGCTGTTGAAACGGAGAAAGTTGTCGCCTTTCAGACCGACCTTGTTGTGTGCTGTGTGCGCGTCCCTGCCGGGGGTCGGCTGGCTCCCATCAGCATGCTGTGGCATCTGCACTGTCTCAAGGGGTCGGAAGGAGCCTGGAGTTCATTACAGCCTGAACATCCAGGCTGTCAATGTGACCGTGCCTTTTCTTGTAAATGAGCCCAGCTTGAATCACAAATGTGAAACAAACAGCTTTTGCCCCTTTGTAGACGCAAGCAGTAGGCAGTATAGCTCACTCTTCCATGAAAAAAACCGTAAGATGTTACACAAAAATATGTTTCAAATAGTTTTTATCTTGGTCTCTTGGCTGTTTTTGAGTCTGTTACACTGAACTACATGTGCATTTGGCCTAGGTGGCACACAGAAAGTGAAATTGTGATTGTATGCATCCTGAGTCAAATGTTGATATCCTAAGATCAGCTTAACTGTTCAAGTATTTAACACGTGTATTTGACATCCTTGGTAAGATAAACGCCTTCATTTGAGCCTATCCTACATGCTTGTCCAGTAGGTAAGTGTTGTTTGGGACAGTTGATTTACTATCTAGTGACATGTTTATCACAGTTAGCTTAATTATTCCTGTGCATGGGTTATTAAAATACATGTAAAGATGGTGAGCATCCCGAGAGAGAGGAAAGATAGTAAAGAGAAAAAAAAGGTGCTTGTAAATCTGTTTCCTTTATCTTGATGCTTCACAGAGTTTGTGAAGAGTGAAGAAATGTGATTAAAGCTGCCATTCTAAGTTTTGTGAGGGGGATAATGACAATATCCATATTTTAGAATCTATTTGTAAGCTCATCATTACAAATCCAAAAACAATAAATTTGTAGGCAAACAGAGAGTAAACACAGAAGATGCCTCATTATGTACACTTGAGAAATAGGACCACCAAAGCAAAACAGGGATCAGTTTCCCTACTGGCAACACTGTTCATTTACTATCTTGAACATTTCAGAGGTCTAAATGCACAACCCCAAAATATAGATTTCAGCTTCAGAGTTAATTTGTTTAATTTGTTAATTCTTGTAAAGGCTTTGATATAGACTGATGTAAAAATGTCTCTAATTCAAGTTTTGTAGAGCAAAAGCTTAAAGCATGGATTGTGTGCATTGGTCAAAATGTGTCATCTCCTGCTTTGAAAAAAAACAACGCATCTCTCAGAAAGGTGTAGGTTGCTCTGTGGTGTCTTGAGCAAGCAGGTGTCGTGTTCTCAGAAACTGTACTCGAACAGGAGAGTACATCGACCACATTGGTTTCCTGTGATGAGAAGAGAGAGGAAGTGGCTATGTCTGGATGATTAAATAAGAGAGGTTAGGCTTAAGCTAATCATTACGAGCTCGACTCCTGGTCCTCCAGTAGCCTGTCCATACTTCACAGTTGGACAGACGCTTTGAAAGGGCCTGTTAATTTAAACGCACACACACGCACACACACCATGTTCCTAAAGGGATAAGCAGAATTTCCCTTTTTACCTTGAATTAGAGGTCAAGGTGTGAGTAAGCAACACAATTAACACTATCAGACATAATCGCCTTTAGATTGTCTCTCCCGTTCTCTGTCGCTCACACACCACCACAACCACAGCCACCTCCACTGTAGACTTGTCGGCTATAGTCGAAAATGCGTGTGGCGTAAATCTTGCCTTTTCCAAAGCAGTGCTCGCTGAAGTGGAGGTACCAAGTCTCTTCTTTCACACACAGGAAGAGAGGGAGAGGGAGAGAGCAGAGGAAGAGACACGGGTGTGGCTGCTCTGGTAATGACCGGTTTGCATTCAGACTGGTGTTTACTGATTCAACCCTGTTCATTCACACACACATACACACACACACACACACACACACACACACACACACACACACACACACAGAGAGAGACACAAGCACCCTAATCACATATGATGCATACAAACATACACACACACACACTCACACACACACAACCACGTACAAACAGTCGCTTGGAGCCACATGGAGAAGTTGACACTGAAACTATTCTACCACAGATGGCTTGCTGTCTGGAGCCAGGGAAGCACACAGTTTGTCACTTCTTCTCTACACATACCACTCATACATGAAGGTCTAGTTTAGGGATATAGTGTTAGTTAGCTACACTTAGTGTCATCAGAACATTTACAACTTGTGGTAATGTTGAGGGACCGTATATACGTATGTCACAGATATCTTAATCATGTTTGGTGAATTTCACACCTCTGGGATAATTATGCATCTGTTTATCGCCTGGATACTTATGGACTAAGACAATTCAGGTGCACTGTAGCAAACCCACTCAAATCAATTTGTTTATGGGACTCTGCTGTAGAACCTGTTGGCCTGCTGTTACCCTTGGAAAAACTGTCAGGTTGTGAGTCAGCAGCTATACTGTTCATTTCCCTGTGGTTGCCGATCCTGTGATGGCAGCTGCATGTATCTTGTACCTGTAGCCGTCACCACAGCACTATCTTTGTGTACAGTTTCATCAGTTCTTGAGAAGAATTATAAAATGATCATAAGAGGAACTACAATGGGTGCACATCCACGATAGCTATGAGAGGGGCTAATTGCAACTGAGAAAATTATAAAAGAAATTTACAAGCTGAAAATAGTGTATTCAGTTTTGAGTAGACAGAAAATATTGGCATAAAGTTGGCATTTGTACTGCTTTGTAGGCTACCTGCCGGCTATCCAAGCCACATCAACCTGTGGTGATAAGGATTCAGTCTTGTCTGCTGGTTTCTCAAGAGGCAGTACTTACTGAGTGGTTGAAAAGTGAGTAATTAACTAAATCTAAACAAAGATTATTTGAGCATGCAAGGCAACTCACTTTTATTGCCAGTGTAACCTTCATTGCAAATATTGATCCTGCCTATTTGCCACACTGTAGCTCACAGAGCATGTCATAAACAGTTTGTAGGTTGCTCATATCAGGACAGGAAATCTTTTAAATCAAGGTTAGAATTGACAGCCAGTGTGTTGCACCTCTATGACCCAGAGCTTTCGACCTTGGGTGAAGAAGTCCCACACTGCAGATTCAATGTAACCTGATTGCTTTGCCAGGTTTGTCTGCTCACACACAATGCTGGTTCAGGTGACGAAAGACTTTCTGTTACAGCCTCCAGGCACACATTGAAATGCATACAATGTACTGTATAGTACAGTAGATACCTGTATGGTGGTGCACATCCACTCACAATATGAAAACATATTTGACTACCTATGAACAGACAATCTTGCATGTTTTTCTTTAGCAAACTACAGCAGAATAAAAAAAAAAACACCCAAAATCTGAGACATAATTTAGACCGTAGAAATAGTGTTTATCTGTGCGTATGGTGGACACAGGCTAGCACATTGCGTATGTACACTGAAAAAAACCCTGAAGAGAACTGGAAAGGTGAAACTTTTTTAAATTGACACTCTTAACTGAAGGAGGAGAGTGTCCAGGTATTTCCTGATGTAGGAAGTGGAACGATTGTGTACACATACTGTAAAAGTGGTGAGTGTTGAGTTGGATTTGGGTTCAAAGATCAGTTGCTTGAATGACCTGACAGGGATAGGGGCATTCAAGGGAAGTGGGAGGAACTACTTGTTACTAAAGGAGACACGTGTTCCTTCCTGTCTGTATGCCACACGCATACAAGAACTTGCAAATGCAAACTTGCGCTTCCTTAGTCAGTTATACACACACACACACGCACACATACATACACACACACACACACACACACACACACACACACACACAGTCTTACTTTAGTCACTTTTGGGGTATTTTGGGGTACCCTAACCATAACCATAACCACTACTTTCCTAAACCTAATCCTTACCCTAACCTTAACCTAACCCTAACCTTAACCACTGACCCAAAAATCAGCTTTTTACCAATTGGGGACACGGCTTTTGTCCCCAATTGCACAAGCTGTCCCCAATCAACTGGTCTTAAGTCTGGTGTGTGTCCCTGAAAGTGACTTAAGTCATACCCCCCCCCCCCCCCCCCACACACACACACACACACACACACACACACACACACACATACATACACACACACACACACAACAAACCCTTTCTTAGCATTCTTATTCAGCCTTCTTGTTTTTACCCTTTGGTCCTTTTGCATGTTCCACAAATATTTAACATCGTTGCCTCAGTCAAACCCTTTTTTGCCATCTTATCTTTTCGATTATTCATTCTCTGTCTCTCACGTTTTCAGTCTTGCTGTTTTGATTTGGCATCCAACCCCACACCCTTGGTAGGAGAGTGGGTCACTGAGGCTCTCTATCCCTCTGTGCGTGTGTGTGTACGTGCGTGCGTGTGTGTGTTTGGATTGAGATTGGGTTACATAGCTGGATTGTGTAATTGTGAGGTGTGTCTCTGCTGTAGGGAGCTGCTCGGCTGTTTCCATTGTTGAGCGAGCATAACTGGAGTTGTACAGTATGTGTGAGAGTGCTTTGCTGGGTGTGATTATCAGAGGGAATGGGCGAGCATGTGTGAGGGAGTGTTGTTGATTCAAAACCCACCATGTGGTCCTTGCAAGTTTACCGTAAATAGAGGATTAAAGCTCATTGTTGTTGGCCTCGTTTTGGATGTGTCTTTTTACATCGAGGCTTGCTTTCTGCAAGCTGTGGTAAGCTGCAAGTTGTGGTTAGTTTTGATTACAGTGTCCCAGTCCTGAAGAATTGCTTGTTCCTGCTATGCCTTGTTCGGCTGTATAGATTGGCTAGTTAAAAAATATAGTAATACAGTAAAGCCTTTGATAATGGTGATACCTGCTTTTGTGCTGCATTTTCATTTACAGAAGAATATCGTCCTCAGTTGGTGATTGACTTGGATGCATCACAATACAGTTAATCCTCCACATTTAAACCGTTACATATGCTACTTTAAATATGAAGGTGCCTCATCCCAAAATTAGTTATCCACCCTATCTTGCATCATCTAAAATGTTATCCTCTTTTTTTTCTATAGTGAGAAATGAACACCAGAAACACATTTTTGGATATATAGCATTTTGGAATTAAGCCCTCATGCATCGTGGTTGTCTGAAACAAATCATTTATTTTTCCACAGTTTCAAGAGGAGGGGCCAGTGTCTCAGACAACATAAGAGTAAAGGACTCAGATATCAAACTGGATACCTCCCATCGCCACCTGCCGAGCTGATGGCATGCCGATCTCCAACCCACCAATAGGGCGAGTCTGAATGCCGCCCTAGTCCTACCCCTCCGCTTCCCATCCGAGCTGCCTGAAAGGCCTCTCTCCGCTCCAACCTTACCCACTCTTCTCTAATCCCACCGTGTGGATGGTCAAAGATGGATACGCTGACCGATGATATACCTGGTTGCTACACCAACCGTACTGTCAAATTTTTCTACGACAAGAGTGGCAAGAACATCAGCGACCGTTGGCGTACCCGTGACTATGTTGTTGTCAGTCTGGGCATGGCGGTCTGTTTCATTGTCATCTTTTCCAACATGTTGGTCATGGCAGCCATTTTCATCAACCGACGGTTTCACTTTCCCATCTACTACCTGCTGGGTAACTTGGCTGCTGCAGACCTTTTCTCAGGTACTGGGCTAATACTAAACCTACTGACAGTACTATCATAATCACTGACATTTACTTTTAGGTTATTACTACTAGTACTACAAGGTGTATACATATGGCTATACTAGTTATTTCTAGAACTAGTTTTAATGCTGCTAGGAATACATACTGTATACTATATATTAATATCTACTACCTACCAGGTAATCTGGCTGCCTTAGACTTCTTATCAGGTACTGGGACTATCCACGGGATTACTCATATCTGCAGTTAGTGCTGCTAGACCCACACACTTTACTGTTACATCTATCTAAGCTATTTTGAACTGCACCACAACAAGTCTCTTCTTGGTCATAAATCCTCAGCACTGCGTTACTACCGTGTTCTTCATTTACATTAGAAACTATATCTTTGCTAATGTTTAGCTGTTTTAATTTTGTTAACACAGCGTGTAATAGCACCTTCTGCCTGAGTGGCAAAATTAGGTAGCTCTATTTTGAATTTCATTGCAATGAAACCCTTTCTTGCCTCTCCTCAGGTATCTCCTACCTCCACATGATGTTTCATACTGGTCCCTGGACCATTAAGCTATCCAAGTACCAGTGGTTTGTGCGCCAGGGGCTGATTGATACCAGCCTGACAGCCTCAGTAGTCAACCTCTTGGCTGTGGCAGTGGAGCGCCACCAAACCATCTTCACTATGCAACTCCACAGTAAGATGACCAACCGGCGTGTGGTGCTACTCATCTTGGGTATCTGGGCGCTGGCAATAATCATGGGCCTGGTTCCCACCATGGGCTGGCACTGTCTGTGTGACTTGGACAACTGCTCCACAATGGCACCCATGTACAGCCGCAGCTACCTGGTGTTCTGGGCCGTGCTCAACCTGCTGACCTTCTCCATCATGCTGGCGGTCTACACCAGGATCTTTCTCTATGTGAGACACAAGAGCCAGAGGATGTCGCAGCACACCACCCAGATCAGACACAAGGAGACGGTGTTCAACCTGATGAAGACTGTCTCCATGATTCTGGGTGAGGGAGCACGCACACACACACACACACACATACACACACACTGTTTACACACATCACATATTTATACAGACACCAATCAACATTTGTACAGTTTACTCATGCTACTTGATACGTAAGAGATGTGGTTAGTTATGGGGAAAATGCCTGCCTGTACCTTCATAGGCATCACACACAAACAACACAAAAAGGTGCCAAAATGCGGCACCGACCATCTTTCAAGCCTATGCGTGCACACATACGGTGTCATGCAGGCTCCCCTCTTAGCTTGTCTAAACTTGTTAAACCAGACTCCACTCCCCCCACATTCACTCCTTCCCTCCCTCTCCTGCTGTTTCCTCTCTTTTCTGTTCTGTCCACTCTCCCTTGCTCCTCTTCTCTCTTCCCACCCTCCCCTGCTTCTGCTCTTGCACTTTTAACTTTCGATTAAATTCCTCAAGTTAGAAAATGTTATACCGCTCTCCCTTCTCTCACACACCAGCATTCAGCGTCTCTGGCATGTAAAGAGGGTGAGGAAACCCTGAGCATGTCCTGACAGAACTGCATAGTTCAGCCACCATGACACAAAACATTCCCTCATCGCTTCTCTCCTACCCATATGACACTACTGGGTGTGTGTGTGTGTGTGTGTGCACTACCCCAGCATTTTCACATTTCAATTTGTAGCTTATACGTGTGCATAAATTACTGCGGAACATGCTGTGTGTGTGTACATTATGAATTCCTGAGCTGTCTAATCGAGTATTATGATAATGAAATCTGATCTTACAGGCTAAACCCAGTCCACACACTGATATGTTGTGTGTGTGTGCGTTCATGTGTGTATTGTACTGTATACAGAGGAACAGAGGAATTTACAGTACATTCCCTCTCTCCCCTGGCCACCCCCTACTTCTTCACATTCTTCTCCACCACTCTGTCTGCCTCTCTATTCATTTCATTGTATCCTCGTCTCTCCCCTGTGCAACATTTTTTATTCACCACTTTTCACTCCTCTCCCTTGTTTTTACCAATGTTATTATCCCAGTCGTTTAACACCCTAATGTAAAGTTTATCTCCTGCAACCCCCTCCCCACACCCCTCTCTCTGTAGGCTGTTTTGTGATCTGCTGGACGCCCGGCCTGGTGGTGTTGCTGCTAGATGGTCTGGGCTGTGACGAGTGCAAGGTGTTGCGCTATGAGAAGTACTGCCTGGTGCTGGCGGAGTGCAACTCCTTTGTCAACCCCATCATCTACTCCTTCAGGGACAAAGACATGAGGAGGACCTTCAAGCGAATCCTGTGCTGCCTGTGCCGACGGGGCGGCGACCAAAACGGGGAGTCTGGAGTTCGTTTTAACACCATGGAGCATGAGGTACTGTCCGAGAGCAACGGAGGCGACGACATCAATCACAAACAAAACAACCACTCGCACTAAGGACTAGATTGTTAACAGTATAAACCCCTGAAACCACACTGACTGTATCTGTAGAAATACTATGATGATCACCACTATAGCCCAACACGCATGACCATGACAGCCACCACTCGAAAAGTAATGGCTGTTTGAAAGCTATGCAATGAGAAACTGACACTTTGGCTGACTTAATGTTACGTGAATAACACATGATAGTTATGACAACTGTCAGTATGCAAAGTGAAAACACTGACACTAGCCTTGACAAAACAGATTAATCATCAGAAAAAATGGTGGTGATTGATTGTTTGAAAGTGACTGCTGTGTATGCTGTAGTAGTATATACCACAACTGGAAAATCATAGCAGTTCCAACTCTCTCGATTCTCTGCTTTGACCAAATATAAACAAGTGCGCTTGCGCTTCTTAGGTGCTCACAGTCACAGTGTTACTTCCTGGTGTATGGATGTACAGCGCACCGGTCTCCAGTTGATGCTTATTTGACTTTTACCTTACTATCTGGCATACAAGTGCACACTGTATTTCCCTTATGCAGGGCACTAGGGCTCTGCACCGCCTTAACGGTGCATACCGTAATTTCCCTAAGTAGTGCACATTGTAAAAAATGAATGAACAAAATGAACACACAGAGCGGCGGCTCTTATAAAGACGCTCCTCCCGAGCACCTAATGATCTGTAGTAATGTGATGGAGCTCTTTTCTTGCACTGCAGTTAAAATACATGCTCCCAGTCTTCAGGACAGTTAGAAAACAGTGCACTCATAATACAGAAGCACAAAAAAGAAGAATTGAGAGATTTTCTGTGGTTAGCTGCTCTGTATTGGATACATCATATCTATTGTCAGCAACCACGTCTAGACTGGTGTTAATAATAGAGTTGTCTTACACTGTCAGCCAGTCAAAAAAAATTTCCTGAAAATGACAGTTATGCCAGTGCCATTCGAACAATTGTTAGCTAAGTAAAGACTGCGCAATTTCACAATTGTGTATCTGTGAACTTAAAGCAATATTCCACTTAATTTTAACACTGGGGTTATTCAGCACTTCACTGCCTTAAAAACTTAATACAAACGAATCACCAAGATCGGATGCAGCGGGGACAGCAGGGGCAACACATCCCTCTACTGAGGTTTTCACCTGACTGTGGGTCCAACGTTTTAGAACATAATTTCGCCAAATAGCATTTTTATTGATACAAGAGAACATAGCAGAGGGATACCATTTAGGAGAGATAGTTCCTGTTTGGGAGGCTGGGTCTACTTTTACTTTTAAATACTCATTTTAGTGTGAAGCAAGAATGGAAGTGCAAAATGACGACGGACCCAGGACTGCTTTGTTGTCTTAAAAGCGGGATCTGCTGTTGAATCTGTTCAGAAACGTGTTAAATGTGAGTTTTCAGGCTATTTCTGTGGCCTCATTCAAATGAATAGGAAGTAAAAATCAGAACACTACAAACTCATCCCAGCTGCATCCGATCTTGTTGATTAGTATGTTTTTCATGGTGGTCAAGTGCTAAATAACCCCCATGTTAAAACTAAGTGGAATATTGATTTAAGTCCGTGTTCTTTGTGACTGTGTGTCATATAAAATACAAAAAAGGCAAGCACCTTTGCATGTACATTCACTAAGGATGTCACACTTGCCAATAGACAAAGAGTTGGCAGAACATCATTAACCATAATCAAATCCCTCAAATATTGCTAAATCAAGGCCTGTCTTGTAACAGACAAAAAGCCTGACTCACAGTGCCTCATATTAAAACACGTTATTAGACAAGTTATTTGGAATTGCTCAAATGCCTGGCTCTTATGCAATATTTGCTTATTCTATATCTAGTGCAACATTTGTATGTTATTTGTGCTGTTGCTAATATTTGTGTTAGATTGTTTGCTAGCACTGTACAGTCTTAAACCGCTCCAGATGTCTTCTGGTGGTTAGAATGGGTCATGCTCCTTGCCGTATTTCCTCTGACTTGTTGCTCTGGCATGTGTGTATGTTAAGAGGCATGCATTCCCTCATTCGTATACCCACACCCACAGGGAAACACACACACATACCCATACACACACATCCACACAGCCTCATGACTCTGTTATTACTGTTAGCAAGAAGTAGTCGTGAACATGTGCGTTTGTGTGGGTTTGTGTGTGTGCACATGAATTTCTGAGTGTGTGCGCTGATTCACGAGTTGTTTTACATACTTGCACATCTTGTCAATGACATCACCATTAGGAAAGATGCAAGAATGATGGCGTAAAGTGGGACGGTGAGAACAATTTGTATGTTCTGCCTCACCATGTGTTGTGATAGTAAAATATGCAGGTGACGCACACAATAAAAGGGAAGTTATACATTTGCGTATACTGCCACTTACTGCCACTAGTAAATCATTACTGTAAGTACCAGTACTCTTAAAGGGAATGTCAATACAAGAAGCTATTAAAGGGATATACTATATGCAAATTATATTCTTTGTCTTCAGATCTTACATAAATCTACTTGTTGATACTCATTTTCATATTATAGGCTTACTATTGATATTGTTCAGTTTTGACGTTTCAAAATATTTTCACATTATTTTTGTTTTATTTTTGTACAAAAAATGTTGCAACCAAAATTAATAAATGCACAGGTTTAAATGTACCTATGTCTGTTGTTTGTCTGGTTATGTCCGCCTGCCTGCCTGCTGCTGTGAGCTTTATGCAGTGATTGACTTGGCGTGATGATTGTCTGTCTGCTCCAAATGCAAATTTCAACAGTCAGCCTCAAACTGGGTGGAAACACTTTTCCTATTAACCAGTTTCCCTCTTTTGCTAGTTTGGACATGACTAACCTGTTTTCTCTCTTTTCTTTTTCACTCCCTTTTACCTTCTGCTGCACCTAATCCCCTCTCCTCTTTCTCCCTATCCTTTCTTTTTTTCCTTCTGCCCATTCCTTACCTCATTTCCCCCCCTGGCTTGTACTTTTCTGCCTCTCCACCCCTCTCTGTAGACCTATAAGTCTCGTAGTGCTGAGCTGGAAGAGCAGACCAACGGAAGACCTCTCATGCTGGAAGGCGCAGAAGACATCCAGGCCTCTTCGGAAAGCTGAAATTAACCCGAACTAAGATAAACTTTCAACACACACTCAAGACATGCATACATACACACACTTGACACTGAAATCCACTGATCTGTGTATGGACACATAATGCCTCAAGGCCAGTTTTTCCACAACTAGGACATCACCATTCTGACAGGGTCAAAAACTGATTGCTGTTTTTGTTTTGTTTTTTAAATCCCATTGCATTTTTATATAATAGTTTCTAACTGATAGACTGATTTTTATCCAGGAATTTTTATCCTTATGATCCTCCAAAATATGTG
This sequence comes from Centroberyx affinis, assembly GCF_046629955.1. Taxonomy (NCBI): domain Eukaryota; kingdom Metazoa; phylum Chordata; class Actinopteri; order Beryciformes; family Berycidae; genus Centroberyx; species Centroberyx affinis. Next base: position 92,629 of record NW_027281965.1, read on the forward strand.
TATATATCATTGGAAAGCTAACATTGCTATCATTTATTTGATCTTAAACTATTTCAGTCAGATGAACACAAAGGCCCCTGAAGCTCATGGAGGAAACCCTGTGTGTCCATTCCCTAGCTAGCCAAGTCTCAACTAAACAGAATATTCTTCCTGGGCTTATTGTGCCTTCTCGGATCGTTACACAGGTTCAGCTGTGGGACATTTATAGGATCCTAATATTTAAATGTATGAGGCTCATGTAGACTCATATTAGATACTTCTTGTCCTCGAAGTCTATGAATGCAATTTCACAGATTGTAACAGACACAAAGCCTATCACCTGATCTGCAATGTTGTGGCTGACATGTTTTCTTGATTGTTTTTTTTTTTTTTTTTTAATATGAAACTGAATATCATTGGCTTGTAACTTAATGGACACAATCCAGTTTGCGTCCCAATGCAATGCCACTTAAAAAGCACTGCTATAGGTAACCAACTCATCATAAGCAGCTGAGCCAAAATGGTAGTTATCATGCTGTAAGCTGATCCTTCATCAATATCTGATTATTTTACTGTATGCTAATTTTATGTCAATGTTTTACATTATGAGAATTGTTAATATGTTTGATACACACAAGATACGTGTATGTGATATAAAGGTATGTGATATAAAGCTTTATTTATGATTACATTATGACAGTAGACATTATGTATTTAGTGAACCTTTGCAGATTTGACATTGGAGACACCTCCTGTAATACAACATAAAGACTCTTTATTAAACAGAAACCGTCAAATCAAATATTTAAGTTTTACATTGACATTATATCCAAAAATGAAATGTCATTTTTGGATATTTGGATATATAATTTCAATGTAAAATTTAATTATTTGATTTTACATTGAGATTATATCCAAAAATGAAATGTCATTGAGATTATTATCCAAAAATGACATTTCATTTTTTTTTAAGGGATAGAGTTTTGCAGAGGAAGAGAGCTGTTTTATTGATATTGATTTGAAATAAAAGGGAAAATATTTTGTTTTAATGTTCACTGGTGATAATTTGATGTGCTGATTGATGTTCAGCAGCACATGTTGAGTAAAAGTGACATCAAGATGTTTATATGAAGGAAGGTTTGTGACTGTACAGCTGTTTTTGAGTGTGAAAAGTACGGCTTTGTGTCTGACAGGAGATGGATCTCAGCCATAATAATCCGTCCTGGTTAACTGACATTAAAAACTTTGAATACTTGAGTACTTTGGCTTGTTTGAAAATCTGTGTTTTGAGGGCACTTGGTGCAGGACCATGCAGGGGATGAATGGAGACTCACATTTTCGCTCCGTCTCGGTTTCTCTGTGTGCTATAAGTGACACAGAGTTCAGAGAGCAAGAGAGAACCTCTTGCTGGGAGGTGAGCTCTTTCTGATGTTCCTCAAAGAGAATCTCCTCTTTATCTGCTCTCCTACTCCTCCTATTCCTCCTCCGTTCCTCTCGTTTCTTCCTAGTGAAAGAATTGACACTGGCTCCTTCCTAGGTTTGCCAAGAGAGAGACCTTTGATCGATATTGACTCCTTCCTGTCCCTTGCCAATGAGAACCTCTTCTGTGAATGCTCCTCCTTCCTCAGGTTATCCATGCTAAATTTATCCAGTGACAGAATGCCCTTCTTCTTCTTTTTGTGTTTCTTATTGGGCAGTGCCCCCCTCAGTCTGCCCCAGGCCTTACTCAGAGGTGAAGCTTCTTTCTTCCGTCTCCCAAACAATGTCTTCTTGGAGGAGGAGCTGCCCATGGCACGTTAACCTGCAGGAAAAACAGGTATTAACCCAAACGCAAAGATTCCTGTTTAGTCACAGGGGAACAAATAATTATTTCACTTATTTCAATCATTTCTCTTATACATAAATACACAAACATACAAACACACAACTTATAAATTACATTTAAAAATATAATTTCACTTACATCTGCTGGGAAGGGTCTGTTTCCAATTAATCTGGAATGATAAAAATATGTTTTCCCAAAAATTCCATAAGCAATCATGCCAAACTAGGAGTTGGATGTACATGGCTACCAGTAGGCTAATTAGCATTGGGTTAAAACATACCTCTATTCCTGTACATTGTAAAATCCAATATAACCATAGAAAAATACAGCCAACCCTCCGCACATCACACACACAAACCTACATTATGAACTCATTAAAAACACACCTGAAGTTAGAGCAGTAGTGTGTATTGTTTGTTCATGTCCTCTTTGGTCAAAATGGAGTCTGAATAATGATCCTGTTCTTACCTTTTATGTCATGGTGGGTATATGATGAGCGGTTAGATCTGGGTACCAGACGCTCTTCTGTCACACGTATACTACAGCTGAAACATGATTTCTAACATACACCCAGTCAGTTACCAGCAAAGAAAAAAACCCACAAGAACAAACTAGTTTTGCAACATTCTTAGTGGTTGACAGTGGATGACACTGCTGATCTCTGCCCATTCTCAAGCACCACAGATCAAAAATGGCCATGGAAACCTATATGTAGGGCAACCTTTTTCCACAGAAATGCATTGTTGACCTATATTGAGCTGCATCCTCTCTTTTTGCATCTGTTTTTGTGGTATATAAGTAACTTTAGTGTAGCAAATTTGCTCTGTACAGTTTGTACAGGAGTTCAATGGCTTGGCACTAGGCTCGAGACGATAAAGATTATAAATATGATATTCTGAGCCTGTGTTGGACAGTGCGATCTGCCAAATGGATGCTGTTACCCTAAGGAATATTAGTAATACTATAATAAAAGTTAAGAGTGGTAGGGGAGTAGCAAAGTGCTTATTACAGCCACACTAGAGGGCACTGTCGGGACGCATTCATTCCTATTCAGGGTCAGACTACATCAGGCGGGAAGGCAGACTATCAGGATAACACACTCCCACTCCCATTCATGCCAGTGGGCAATTCAGAGTCTCCAATCCATTTCTTGCATGTTTTTAGATTGTGGGAGGAAACCACAACACCTGATGGAAACCCACATGAGCACAGGGAGAACATGTAAACTCCTAAACTCTACTACACAGAGAGGGCTGGGAATCAAACCCAGGACCTTCTTGCTGTGAGGCGACAGTGCTAACCACTGAGTCACAGTGCTAACCTGTGTGATGCTGTTCATACCAAAACTGCAGCTTCTTGTGCTGAGCATAGCCATTTGGTATAGTGACATTTCCATCACAAAATGTGTTTGTTATTGGGCAGCGCCCCCCTCAGTCTGCCCCAGGCCTTACTCAGAGGTGAAGCTTCTTTCTTCTGTCTCCCAAAGAATGTCTTCTTGGAGGAGGAGCTGCCCATGGCACGTTAACCTGCAGGAAAAACAGGTATTAACCCAAATGCAAAGATTACTGTGGAGGACAGTTTAGTCACAGGGGAACAAATAATTATTTCACATTTGTGCCTCTTATACATAAATGCACAAACATACAAACAAACAACTTATAAATTACATTTAAAAATATAATTTCACTTACATCTGCTGGGAAGGGTCTGGGAGAGGACTGGGAATCAAACCCAGGACCTTTTTGCTGTGAGGCGACAGTGCTAACCACTGAGTCACAGTGCTAACCTGTGTGATGCTGTTCATACCAAAACTGCAGCTTCTTGTGTTGTGCATAGCCATTTGCTATAGTGGCATTTCCATCACAAAGCCTGTGAGAATTTGCACACGAGCAAGAGGACTGCCCATGCAAGGAAATGGCTTTGAGGAGACAGTCATTTTTGTATTTTTTATAGGCCAGAGTAAATTTTTTACCTTCATAGTGTTTTCTCAAAGGTCTTTATGATATGTATAAGAGGGTTAGCTTTAATTAAGCTTATTTCTGAGTTGCTAAATTTGGCCCTGTGGAAGCTAGCTAAAAAGTTAGGTCAAGAGGTCAAATGGGTTTGGTTGTCACAGCTGCGATTCAGAAGCAAGTTGAAGCTTTGATTTTTTTTTTAAAGGAATAGTTCACCCAAAAATGAAAATTCTGTCATCATTTACTCACCCTCATGCCAAATGAAACAGAGGTGAAATTTGTTAGTCCATATAACACACAGGGAGGTTGCCAGCACAACTTGGTAGCAGCCTTCTCCAAAACAACTGAAGTCAATGGGGACCTGTTCTTTAGAGTTCCAAAACAAAAACAGCCAAACAATCACACTGTGAATAGAAAGACCTATACACCATTATTTGTTGCAAATCAATCAGCTGTAGTTAAAATTTGCAGTAAATTATGGTGTAAATATACTGTAGGTCTTTTTGGAACTCTGAAGAACTGGTCCCCACTGACTTCAGTTGTTTTGGAGAAGGCTGCTATGGAGTTGTGCTGCAGCCTCCCTGTGTGTTATATGGACAAACTTCACCTGTGTTTCAACTGGCATGAGGGGGAGTAGATGATGACAGAATTTTCAATTTTGGTCAACTATTCCTTTAATGTAGGCTACGAAAGGTTAATTTCCTGTTGCAGAGGTTTTGTCACACACACACACACACACACACAGACACACACACACAGACACACACACGTAATTGTGAGTTGCAAAAACAGGATCTTGTGACTTCTGTTTTGTGTGTTGCACTTCAGGAAATGCTTGAATGTTCTAAATGCTCTTAATTCTTTCATTGCTGTGTTGCTTTAATTAAGTACTGTTTTCTATGATGGCACTTACCTTGGGGTGTTAAACTGTGTAATGTTATAAAAAGTTTTAAAATTTCTACACTTATGGTGTTTTTTCCATTGAAAAATATAGCGACAACCAACTGTGCAGTACTATCATGTCAGGGTGTCTTTAATGGTTAATAAATGTTTGTCAAAATGTCCAACAACTACGGAAAAGATATTTATTTCAACCCAAGACTTTATGATTTCTGATTATGTTCAAATTAATTCAATATGATAAAATGAATCACACTCTTGCTGGGAGCACTTTGTAGTTGTCACTTCAGATAAAAATGGCCTTCACCCTGTGTGTCTGTGTGGTAATTTTTATTTATCCAGGAAAATCAACTGAACACACATCCTATTTCTCTGCACTGCCCAATACAACCACAAACTTCTGCTGTAGAAGGTTGGGGTGAAGTGCCTTGCTCAAAGGCACCTCTGCATGGAGGAAGGGAAAACTGTTACTCATTTTGTTACTCATTTGTTTTTCCCACCCCAGCCTATATGGAGATCCAAATCGGTGGTAATTCTGTCAAGGGCTCTCAGACTAAAACAGTGAATCAGTTGATCCCCATGGCATTTAACAACTGCCAAGGCCGTTAGTGAAAGGGAGCAGAGAGATAAGCCATGTCATGCCATTTAGCAGGCCTGTTTCCTCTTTAGTCTACTGCTACCTTCATGTGCTGTCGGAAATATCGGCGTGTGCACATGAACCTGCTAAGTAACAGGGTCGGGGTCAATTTATGAATGAACTCATCAAGGAAATGGAATTTGAAAAAAATCTGCAGGAAACAATTGGAATTGAACTGGAATTTCAGGAAGTATAATTTAATTCAATGAAATTCTGTGAAATTCCATGTTTTTTTTTGTTTTTTCTTACTACAGATTATATGTAGTGTTATATTATTTAACACTATGTGTAATGTAATAGATAATCCTATTCAGTATTGATAATACATAACTTATACTGAATATTATGTTATCAAGTGTTAGGTTTCAGGTGGTATTTAATGCACAACATGTAATCGTAATACATATATTATGATTGAATGTATTTTATTTGTTTAGCTGTCTTTTATTTGATTCAGAATGTTTGATTTATAATGTTTAGCAAGTCAAGACAGCCTTTCACAAAAGTGGAATTTCAGGGAATTTAATAGAAATCAATTATGTTCCTGTCATTCCAATTCAACTCCAATTCTGTTTCCTTATTCCAATTCCAACTCCAGGTAGGCCTATTGAATTAGAATTTACCGTGCATTCTCAATTCAATTCATGGATGGGCCCAACCCTTTCAAGTAAAGGTGAAATTTTCTGTGATGCCCCGGTGGCCGAGATGTGACGTTCACGGGGGCGGGGGGTGTGGAAGGCGTGTCAACAATTGACTGTAAAAGTGACATATTTTATCATTGTAGGCTACGTTATTGTTTTGGATTCAGTCTGTTTCTATTTTCACTCTTTGTTTTTGAACTTGTAGTTGTCACGCATTTGTTGTTCAGCATGTCACCGCTGCACCGCTGAGTCCTCCTCCTCCTCATTCTCCTCCCTCCCTCCTTCCCTCCTCCCTCCTTCCTCCTCCATCATCACATTTACCCGGTGCGGTGGTGTCTCCGTGTCCTTCGTACGGAACAGCTCGGCCATGGTGGATGCGAGCACGATGAAGAAGACGTTCACGGTACCGGAGATTAAACCGCTGGACCAGTACGATTTCAACCGAGCCAAGATTTGCGCCAGCGTCCGGTGGCTGCTGGCAAAATCCTACGGGTCTGCAGGTAGACTTCAGCCGATGACGCTTTCATCCGCTTTTCTAGGCAGACAAGCGCTGCCCACATAACCAAGGGCGACGCGCTGCTTGGGTGGGGCGCTTAATAATTGATCATGCTATAGGGGGCTCTGAGTTAAATCAGCGTTTTTTTCGTTTTGTTTGGCGTTGAAGGGAACCTCCGTCATCCTCCTCTCCAGCATCCATCCTTCACAGCCGCTGCCCTGCTGCCCCACATAGCTCACTGTAGTTCCCCTCCCTCCCAGGCGGTGCAGGTTAAGACTGTACGCAGTTTAGCATATTCCTAAAGCGGAATTATAAGATCAATTACATGAATATGAGTAGTGTCAGGGACTGAGAATTTCCTCATAATAGTGCATGTTGCAGGGAAGGAACTGGTGGTTGTCATCGCTGCATTGCAACAAAGCCTTTTGTCAGGTTAGGCTATAGGCCTGTAGTGGGTTTACCATCATAAAGCTGACCAGACAAAATATGTAAAGGCAACTTAACAGTAAATAGACTAATATAATTTAAGAAACAATGCTATACTTTTTGCAAGACAACACGGCCTAGTACATCTATATCTAGCCTATACTATGTGGGCCGGCTGTAAATGGGCCAATAGACCGCATAATATTTGTGTCAGTGTTACGCACGCTGTGATATAGCCTAACGCGTGGCATAGTACTGTATGTCGATAAGACAATGCATTTTTCAGTGCGTCACAGGTACTTCATAATACATTTCCAAAATATACAAAAATAACATAAAATGTATGCGTGCATGGAAATGACATTCATTCGAAATATGTTTTGAGTGGCCAAAATATAATGGATTAATTGAAGATGTTTGTTGTCAACAGCGCATCTTAAGAAAACGTTTTCCACTGTCCAAAATAACACTTCGAATGAATGTGCATGTTTAGCAGTATGGGAACAGCTGACACGTTTTTATCTGAGTCTATGATTAGCCCTCTCTATACGCTCACAGTGGTAATGATCAGGCTATCCTGCCTAATATGCCTAAATGTCAGACTATGACAGCACAGTAGTAAACTTGCATAGTTAATCTCTATGTAATTGCCCTTGTTTTGTTTCTGTAGTGATAGCTTTGGACAGAGAGTCTTGTTACATTTTGTCTAGCCTATACCAGTCAATAGGTTGAGAAAAGAGATGAGCTGAAGACATCTCACCAGGGGGTTTCCATTGTTATCTGTCAGCTGGGTTCCTCATAGAATTTTAATGGAAGCCCGGAAGGAAATAGCAATAATGTCACACATGGGTTTCTGCTATAGCTACACTCCAGAGATTTTATGTTACCTGACATGACCAAAGGATGACCCATTGCAAAAAACAGAGTCAGTGATGTACACACACACACACACACACACACACACACACACACACACACTTTTTTCCTCCTTGCTCTCACTTATTTAGAACATGTCTGACTTTGCCAAGTGATTTTATAGAGATCCCTTTGTCTTTATGTGATCTTAGCAATAGGAAGTGAAGTGTGTGCGTGTGTGTGTGTGTGTGTGTGTGTGTGTGTGTGTGTGTGTGTGTGTGTGTGTGCGTGCGTGCGTGTGTGCTTTATTGTCCCTCTTCAGATTTCACTTGATTAGCCAGTCTCTGTGTTCTTGTTCTCTATCACCCATTCCAGGCTGTGTCAAAGTTTTGTGTGTGCATGTGTTTGTATGTGTGTGATGGGGATTTCGGTGAGTGTCATTATAATGCGTTGTTACTTGCATGTATTGTTTGTTACTGTGATATTTACTGCGATTTCTAACACCTGATTATACACATAAAATCCACACAAACAAAGCCACATGCCACCAAGCTGCAGCACTCGAGCAGTGTTTTCTGCTGTGTGGCTGTGCTGTTTTAGCTCCACTGGCCTGTTTCTGTTTCCACCATATTAGGTTAGTATTATGCTAAATGGGTTAGCTGGTCCCTACTCTGCAGTCCAGTCCCGCAGCCTCTGCTTTGATTGGGACAGAATGGCCAGTTTCCTCTTCTACCGTTCCCATAGTGACGGCAGTTCTGCAGAGTGCGAAAGGTGAAGGTTTAACCCCGTACAGAGTGGATCACTTTTCATAACTCTGACTGTGAGTGATGAGTGTGTGTCACACTGCACTGGGGTGTGTGTGTTACACTGCATGACATTGACTTAATTTGAAAGATGTGAATCATATTAGTGTTCTTTTTTTCAGTAGCTATTGTTTACATTTATTTTTCTAGACTGCTCTCCACACTTTGCATCTGGCTTAGCTGATGTTTGTTTGAAATTCCATTCAAATTTCACTGTGGTTTTTCTCTCAAATGCTACTGCAAATGATTCTCTTCTCTTCTCTTCTCTTCTCTTCTCTTCTCTTCTCTTCTCTCTCTTCTTCATCCCCACTGTTCCCCTCCTTAGCATTTGCTGGATTTGAGCACTGCAGAGAAAATTAGGTGTTTAGATGTAGGGAGAGGGGGAGAGGATGGGAAGAACGGGTTGCATAAGAAAGCCTACATTAGGTACAGAGAGGAGGAAGAAGTGGCAACGACAAGGAGTTGGAGTCTTCAGTGTATGGACCGATGAGAAGTAAAGGAATGGGTGGAATTACTGAGAGGGATTAGAGAGTAGGAGCAGAGGCTGCAGAGGAAACGGAGAGAAGTGGAAAACTATTCCCCCTCGTTCTCTGTGGGAGTGGGAGAGTCCACTCCACTCCAATCTCAAAGATTATCCTGACTCCTTGAGCAGCCATCCACAGACTGCAGAGTTGGAATATAGGTCAGCCAGGGAAGCTGTGTGTGTGTGTGTATTTTTGTGTGTGTTCTGCCTCTGTGTCTATGGAGTGACCCGCTCATAGAGCATCCATGGTGTGTTGTATGTAATAGGTCTGAGCTTCTTGCACACACACACAGGCACACACACACACACACACACACACACACACGCACACACTTGTCTGGATAACCTAGCCGAGCTGCTCATGCAGATGATGACATTATCTCTGGAAGGGACTTATTCACTCTTCTCCTTCAGTCTCCCTGCAGAAGTTGTCACTTATTGTCACCTAATTTCCTTTATGGAAAAACTTTTTTTCGGGTTTGCCCAGCAGTCACTTAGTTTTCCCTGTCTCTCTCCCAGAACAGAAGATAGTAGCGCTGTACGCTCTTGCCAGGGTGACCTCTGCCACATGGGACAGGGCTTTCATAAAGAACGTCTCTACAGTTGAACCAGTCTGTCCCCCCTCCCTTAAGAGAACAATTTAGGGAAGCTGACTCCCTTTTGTTTGTCCCCTCTCTGCTTCCTGTATCCCTTATATCTGCCCTATAGACTCCTTCATGGGTCTGTCTCTCCTCACATGCGGCACACAGAATGCCCTTGAACTGTTGAATGAGTGCCCTCCCCTTGTAGACAATGTTCAGGAAGACTCAGTCAGCTGGTGTCATCCACTGAAATATTAATTCTGTGCTTCTTTCTGTTCATAAACACAGTGCGTCTCTCCTTTCTACACGTTGAAAAACCTCTCTGTGTCGTCATCTCTCCCCGTTCAGAGAATGTTCCGGTGGAGCTGCGTGATCCACTTTATAAGGACCAGTATGAACAAGAGCACCTCAAGCCGGCCGTGTCCAAGCTGCTGCTCTCCCCGGAGCTCTACTGCCGAGCCCAGGCCCTGTTAGCCCAGGCCCACGGGGTCTCCCTGCCCGCATCGCAGGGGTCCCCCGCCAACAACTCAGCCCTGCTGCAGCTCCTCATTAAGAAGGGCTTCACCCCCAAGGACCAGGATGCAGACGTCACCGAGGAGGACCTCAGCCACATCCCCATCAAGACGGTGTGTGCGTGGGTGTGGGTGTGTGTGTGAGAGTGTGTGTGTGTTCCTCTATTGTTCTTTTTGAGATTCCATCTGTCCAGTTTGTTTGTATACAAAATCAAATCTGCCATGATGTACTGGGTAAATGTCTGGGTAAATTAAAAACAATGTTTGTGGACTGTCCACTCTCCTTTTTGAATAACAAACTACTACCCTGCTACCCTCGTCCGTGACAGTTGTTTCCTATGTTGTGATGGGTGTAGAAGGCCCACCTAGCCCTGATTGACGCACTGATGTCACTGGCTGCCAAAGAGACAGTGGGCCGGGTGAAGATGGCAGTGGAGGTGGAGCAGATGGGGGCCGGGGCTCCGTGGGAGAACGCTCTGCTCTTCTGGGTCAACAGGGTGAGAGCACAGCGCCACAGTGTTTATCTGAGACGCTGTTATTCTAAAACCTTCATCATTCAAGATCAATGAATGCTGGATAGTAATGGAAGGCTGCCATTTGTTTAACTGTGGTTGTGTGTGCATACAGCTGAACCAGAAGTTGAGAGAAAGCACAGAAGAGGAAGAGCCTCCCAAATCTCAGACTTGTACAGACCTGCAGCCTGCTCAGGAAACGGTGAAAATGCACACACACACACACACACACACACACACACACGCATACGCAAATTTTTACAACAGACTATAATGCTGTGTTGCTAAAGCTTCTAACATCTACCTTGCTCTGCTTTTTTTGTCTTCTTCCCCTGTTTCGTCCTCATGCCTTGCTTCTGCCTGGCAGTGTCCCTCCACCCGTTGGTACTGGAAACTAGTCCCAGTAAGTGTCCTTTCTTCCTGTCTCTCTGTCCCTGTCTCTCTCTCTTTTTTTTCTCTTTGTCTCTGCCTTTCTCTCTCTCTCTTCCTCTCTCTCTCTGTCTCTCCCTCTCCCCCTCTCTCTCTCTCTCTCTCTCTCTCTCTCTCTCTCTCTCTCTCTCTCTCTCTCTGTCTGTCTGTCTGTCTGCAATGGCTGACATTATTGTGCCTGCTGGAAATGCTATACATGCCTCTTCTCTGTCCCATTTGAGGTGTCTGAAGTGCGTAGGACAGTAGTATCTTTCAGAAAATCTTGACCTTTTTAACTGACCGATGAGATGCCACTAATATACTGTAAAAATGTTTTTGACACTGGGTTTTTGACCTTGGTCTATTACATTCGGTCATCTATGTCTCAGTTTCATCTCAAACTGCCCAATTATCAGAGCTGAGGGGGAGAAGGAGATGATGGAGAGGAGGGAGGGCATGGAGCGGTGAAGGGTGGTGAAATGACTTTATTAGAGTTTGTTATTCCAGTATCTCTGCCCCCTTATTTGTCGCCCCTCTCTCCTCCTTCCCTGTTGCTCTCTTCTCCCTGAGCAGTGCCATGTGACTGTGTGGTGTGGCGGTTCCCATGATGACAGGCCCCCTTGTCATTTATGCTTGTCTCCCTCTCTCTGCCATCCCCCATCCAGCATGCTATCGCTTTTTGTTTGAAGGAGTCGGGGAATAAGCCGCCAGTGGTAATGTATAACAGCCACTCTTCTCTCACCCTCCTCCTCCTCCTTGTCTCTCGTAGCAACATGCTTGACTGACAGACAGACTGACGAATCGCCACACCTCTTCTCACGCTGTCAATCAAATCAGCGGAATGACTGACATACAGACTACGAACTAATTGCCACTCCAACCCCGAGGTTGGATGGATCAGTTAAAACTCCTTAGTTGTTAACACTGCTTATCCATATTTATTTATATTTTATTGCTTTTCTTTGAGGTGTTTGTGTTACAAAGCCATGCTATGGGAGGCATTATACAACTGGACATAACTCTTGGATGTTGATTCAATTACAGTACTGTGTTTACCGACATCTTGGTCCTCCTGCAGCAGGGCTGCGTAACATCATTCGACATTAGTTAGAGTTCATGCACTTAGACATGCAGCAGTTGTTTTGTGTTGATGGGATTCTCTTAGGTGTATTTTGGCTCTTGTGTGCCCATTGCTAAAGGGGGTTATAGCATCAGGGTTTTTGTTTTTGATAGAATTCACTTGCTTTCCCTTTTGGCAGTTTTTATCTAACTGTGTAGTTTTTACCCGATCAAAAGTGGTTGATTGGAGATTGAGGCCCAGGTGCCTTCACTGCCTGTTTCTGCTGCATGGACACCAGAGGGCAATCTTCCCCATTCCACTACCACTCACATTTTTCTACCCATGTTTTTGTATCTGTTGTTTTCACTGCAATGCCTTTTTTTTTAGCTGTGCACTGCACCTTCTGGTGTGAGTGTCTGTGCGTGTGTGTGTGTGTGTGTGTGTGTATTGAGGCATTGTTGGTCTTGTGCTTGGTTTCTGTTAGTTTTATTCTCTTTGCAATTTTATTGGATGTTGGCTGGCTTCACAGTTTGAGTCGATGGTGTTATTTCTTTGTTTAGCAGTATTGTCTGGAGGAGAGACAATCCTGGCTGATTTGATCTTTTGTTTGCCACTTATATGTCTGTAACAACTCTCTCAACATTAAATACTTATGCCTTTTTTTCTATTTTCATATCTGTAATTTTTTCTGTGTCTGCCCCTCTCCTCCTGTCCCTCTGCTCTTCCCCTTACCGCCCACTTGCTGTTCCTTTTTCCTGCTTCTCCATGCACAACTCTCTTCTTCTTTTTCTTCTTCTCTCTCTCCTCCTCCTCCTCTCCTCTCTTTCTTCTTTAGATCCGCTATAGGAAGGATAAGGTGCAGTCTAAGCTGACTCCTACTTTTCCTCTGGTCTATGGGGTCAAAGATCTGTCTAACGGCTGCGCTATAGCTGCTGCATTGCACTACTACTGCCCCAGCTTGCTGCCTCTGGAGGGTACACACACATTCACATTCACATTCACAGACGCAAACACACACAGGCACACGCACAATTGACAAAATACAGCTCTGGAAAAAATTAAGAGACCACTGCAAAATTATCAGTTTCTCTGGTTTTACTACTATACTATGTGTTTGAGTAAAATGAACATTTTTGTTTTATTCTATATACTACTGACAACATTTCTCTCAAATTCCAAATAAAAATATTGTCATTTAGAGCATTTATTTGCAGAAAATGACAACTGGTCAAAATAACAAAAAAGATGCAGTGTTATCAGACCTCGAATAATGCAAAGAAAACAAGTTCATATTCATTTTTAAACAACACAATACTAATGTTTTAACTTAGGAAGAGTTCAGAAATCAATATTTGGTGGAATAACCCTGATTTTCAATCACAGCTTTCATGCGTCTTGGCATGCTCTCCATCAGTCTTTCACATCCATTTTCCTCTTGATCACATTCCAGAGGTTTTCAATGGGGTTCAGGTCTGGATTTTGGGCTGGCCATGACAGGGTCTTGATCTGGTGGTCCTCCATCCACACCTTGATTGACCTGGCTGTGTGGCATGGAGCATTGTCCTGCTGGAAAAACCAATCCTCAGAGTTGGGGAACATTGTCAGAGCAGAAGGAAGCAAGTTTTCTTCCAGGACATCCTTGTACGTGGCTTGAGTCATGCGTTCTTCACAAAGACAAATCTGCCCGATTCCAGCCTTGCTGAAGCACCCCCGGATCATCACTGATCCTCCACCAAATTTCACAGTGGGTGCGAGACACTGTGGCTTGTAGGCCTCTCCAGGTCTCCGTCTAGCCATTAGACGACCAGGTGTTGGGCAAAGCTGAAAATTGGACTCATCAGAGAAGATGACCTGACTCCAGTCCTCTACGGTCCAATCCTTATGGTCTTTTGCAAACCTCAGCCTGGCTCTTCTTTGCTTCTGAACTCTTCCTAAGTTAAAACATTAGTATTGTGTTGTTTAAAAATGAATATGAACTTGTTTTCTTTGCATTATTCGAGGTCTGAAAACACTGCATCTTTTTTGTCATTTTCTGCAAATAAATGCTCTAAATGACAATATTTTTATTTGGAATTTGAGAGAAATGTTGTCAGTAGTTTATAGAATAAAACAAAAATGTTCACTTTACTCATTTTACTCAAACACATACCTATCAATAGTAAAACCAGAGAAACTGATAATTTTGCAGTGGTCTCTTAATTTTTTCCAGAGCTGTACATTTGAAAATGGTTTCAGATATTTGAAATGTTTAAGTTTGACTTATCTTGTGAGATACTAAACAGCTTGAATGGTGGAAGCTAGATAAAAGTCATCCTCCAGTCCACCACATAGGCGTAATTAATTTTTAAAAAAAGCATCAATTTGAAAATATCTTCTATTCACTGAGTTTTGAGCCGTTTTTCTGAATTTCCTTATTAGTACATCCGTACAAACATTTCAGCTGTAAATGAGACTATGCAGGGTATTTTTGAATGTGTATGCAAAGCATGTTCCATATTTTGAATAAGCTTTGGTCTGCAGTTCAATGAATTTCATTTTTCAAAGCCTTTCAAAGGAAATAACCCATATTCCCAAGGGATTAAAATGAACTAGGTTTTACTTATTCAAAACATAATGGCTACTCTCTGACACGCACGCTGCACACACATTTGTGCATCCCTATAACTGAATACTTTGTTCCTCTCAACCCTGACCCTACTGCCCTGCCTCTCCCAGACGTGTGTCTGAAGGACACCATGTCAGTGGCGGACAGCCTGTACAACCTGCAGTTGATCACAGAGTTTTGTGAGAACAGTCTGCAGAGCTGCTGCCCCCTGGCTGTGGAGGACCTGCTCTACGCTCCACCAGCTCTGCATGTAGGCACCCACCTTTCACATTTCCACAGTAATCGATATACTAAGATCAGTATGTTTTTTGTGAGGAGCCAGAGAGGTGTATGTGGGGGAAAGCAGGCAGCATGTGTACAAGTGTTGAATGTGTTTACAGTCCAGTGTCCATTGTGTGCCCTTTGCACTGCGTATGATGTCCTTCTGACACGTGCTACTGTACTGACACTTTGTGAGTTGCCAGGATGTCTCCGGAACCAAAGTCACCAAGACAATTTGCTGATTCTGTGTCTGAAGTGTGTTCACATGTGTGAGCTGCCTCCACAGTAACCTGTGTTCTTTTCCTCAGGTGAACATCATGAGTTTCATAGCTGAGCTGCTGGAGTGGTTTGAGATTCAGAAGCCTGACTTTGTCCAGCCCATGCAACCACTCGACCTCACAGGTCTGTTACTTTAGACACATTAAAAACATTCCTTTAATATTGTTACATTGGCTATTTGAGTGTTTGACATATGGGTATCACATTGATGATTAGACATTGATATGACAGTGCTTCTGTGTGTTTCAGATGCCTCAGGGTTGTTGGATTGCACAAGTCCTGTCAGTGGGAATAGCAACAGGTACCAGCATCCCACCACTACTACACACACACAAACTGAAACATAACTGAAACACACATTTTACGTTTGCTTTGATAATGATGAATGAACACCACCAACATTTTACTGTGTTGTTCTGTTCCAGTGGTTCTCCCTCCTTCATCTTCAAACAGCCCTTTGTGCCCATCTCCTCCCCAGTGTCACCTGGTAAGAAATAGGGAGTGTTTAGAAATATGTTTCTTGGATTGTAATTGGCATAGACTTATTTTTTATTTTTTTATCTGCCCTTCCAGAAAGCAAAACCTGGACCAAGAAACAAATCAGGTAGCTACGCTGATTTTTTTAATGTGCTTTGTTTAGAAAATGTTTTATTGCTTTCACATTTTATCATTTTATATATATATTTTTTTTGATCTTCTCACTTCTCTCCCTTTTCATGACTTGTCTTGTACAACCCATCCATCTGCTCTTCCATCCATTCATCAATCTGTGCATCCACCTCTCTCTAGTCGTCCTCTCTCAGCGGTGACTTTCAGCATACCGTTTGGGCTGGACAGTGACGTTGACATTGTCATGGGAAACCCTATAGATTCTGTCCTGCGCTCTGTCAGCACTGACAGCCTGACCACTGGAATCCCTGCGATGACATCACCAATGACATCATCAGGGATGGTTTGTGTCCCGTACAGCCCCCCAGAAGACCTCAGCCACCTGGTCAGCGCTTCTGCCCCCTCACAGCGCTCTTCCTGGGGACCTCACACACACTCGCACACACCTCCACTGGGAGAGCTGCCAACCATCGAGGAGGCACTGCAGGCCGTCCACACTCCTGGAGGCAAAGATGGAAGGAAGGGAAAGACAGCAGAGAAAGGTGGAAGGGGAGGAAGAGGAGGGGTGGGAGGAAGGCCAGAGCCCAGGTTGCGTCCAGAAGGAGCCCCTGCTGGCTTCTTCCTGCACTCTCCTGAGGGTGATTCTGCCAAGCTCAGTAGCTCTGCCCCCTGCCGCTCTGGAATCTTCTACCGGCCTGTTGGAGGAGAATTGGGTGACACTGAGAGGCAAGGAAGGGGAGAGAAGAGGGAGAGATCCAGGCGGACCTCCGATATGTCACGTGACGATGACTCTGTGCTACGAGATGGCAGTGTCGACTCCTCTGAAGCATCAGACGATATTCCTAGAAACACTCCCGGTAATCTTCGACCCAGTAATGGCCACCAAGGTAACCACAGCACCAGCAACAGTCCACGCATGACCAGTTTTGCTGAGCGACGAGACAACAGAAGAAGACAGCCCCCTGCTCCAGGAGAGGAGTCGGCCTGTACCCCGACCCCAACCACCCCAGGAACCCCGCATACACCCTCCACCCCAGCAGGGGGGCCTGGCCGCCAGGACAGCCCAGGTCCCAGAGCCCCGGAGCCAGGCTCTGAGGCCTGGGAGTTGGGCGCTCGTCTGGAGGAAAAACGCAAAAGCATTGAAGCCCAGAAAAGACGTATTGAAGCCATCTTTTCCAAGCACAGACAGAGGCTGGGAAAAACCGCCTTCCTTCAGCTGAAGAGAGAGCAAGGAGAGGGAGGAGGGGAAGGAGCAGAGGAGGATAATATAACTCTGGAGGAGCGCCTCACTCGCATGGAGGAGCAGCTGAAACAGGAGGAGGAGAAGGAGGAGACAGAAAAGAAGGATAAAGAAAGAGAGGGAGAGAGGGAGAAAGAGAGGCCAACTGAAGGAAATGTCCACCCTCCACCTCGACTCGAGAAGCAGGTCACGTTCTCTGTTGAAAGTAAGAAAGGGACAGAGAAAGAGAAAGGAGGAGAGAAAGAGAAAGGAGGTGAGGCCCTAATGGAGTATAATGAAGTGGTGCAGAAACTGAGTGAAGCTCTCCAGTCACTGCAGAAGGACATGCAGAAACTGACTGAACAGCAACAGCAACTCATGGGCAAACAGAGAACTACACCCAAAAATACACCCAAAACCATGCCAAAATCAACACCTAAAAGCAACCCCAGAACACCTCCCAACACCCCTCCCCGCACCCCCACCAAAACACCACCACGGACCCCGACTAAGGCTTCTACCAGGAGCACCACTAAAGCTTGGGTCATTCCTGCTGCCACCTCCTCTGCCACCTCCCCCTCACGGCGTTCTCTCATGCACACCTCCTCCACTTCCCCCAAAAATGTCATCTCTTCCTCCTGCCCCGCCCCCCGCACTAAGATCCATTCCTCCTCCACTCCCCGCAGCCCCAAACACCACTCACGTCCCCCTCACCAGCCTCATCCACGGCCCTCCGAGCTCAAGTTCCCCCCGCTCACCCGTGTCTTAACGCCACCCCAGAATGTGGACACCCTCCCCCACCTGCGCCGCGTGTCGCCCAGCAAGTGTCAAGTGCAGACCACCTCTTCCTTCCGCATTGGTGGGCCCCGCACTCCCCAGGAGTCTCCCCAGCCTGCCCAACAGCCACAGCCTGAGGAGAGTACCTCAGAAACAGGATCTAGTGAGACTCCCACCCAGTTCAGCCTGGAGCTGGAGCAGGAGGATGGGGAGGTAGTGGGAAGCCAGGCAGCCTTGCCCCAGCTCAGAAGAGAGCGTCCTGGTGCTGCCGGCGGCAGCAGCTCAGGCGCTCCTTCGGAGTGTTCATTTGAGAGCGAGACTCTATCACTTTCAGCAGCGTACAATGCAGCAGGGGAAGGAGGGAGAGGAGGAGTTGCAGAGAAGCGTTGCAGCCTGATTGAGGTGTCACTGTCATCCATGGGAGGGCCAGAGGGGGCCAGTGATGAACTAACAGATGAGGGGCATGAGTTTTCCTCGGATTCTATGAGTGACCAAACAGAATCTGCCATGGAACGCGCTAGAGAACTGGCTGGAGAACCTGCGGATCCCACAGAGCAGCTGGATCTGGCAGCAGAAGCCACGGAGTCATCAGAACAGCAAACAGAATCCAAAGAAGAACAGACAAGACAGACAGAAGCTTTGGAACCAAGTGGAGAACAGAGTGAGCTGGGGAAAAGAGGAGGAATAGGATTCTTCTTTAAGGTGAGTAGAAGGGAAAGCTTGTTATGCATGTACATAAATCTTGTGACAGTTATGTCTGTACAATACAATTATGATGTGTCTGTGTGTGTTTGTAGGGTGAGGTACATAGTGATGGGGAGATGGCCCAGCGTAGAGCATTGTTGTTGGAGAGACAGCAGAAGAGAAGCGAGGAGCTGAGGAGGAGGAAACAGTGGCATGAGCAAGACAGGGAAAACAGGTAACACAATCACATACGTGCATGCATGCACCTGCACACACACTCACATACATAAAGTGCATGCTTAAAGCTGTTCTTAGCAGCTTGAATCAAACTTTTCAGTGTTTGAATGTGTACATTTGTCAGCTCAAACATTAAAAGCTAAATTGAGCCCATGTCAAAGCAACCTTAATGTCTCCCATCCTCAGACCAACCTCCTCAGAAGACAGAAGGGGGTCTCCCTCTCACACGCCTCCAGCTGGCACCCCCTCCCCCTCCCCCACCCCTCCTGCTACGCCCGCTCGCCGTGGAGATTTCACACGAGAGGAGTACACGCGGCGGCAACAGCTCAGGATCATGGCTGACCTGGACAAAGTGCTGCGGCAGAAACCAGCCAATCCAGCACGAGCTTCCGTCAAGAAGACTCGCTCACGGCCCCGCAGCATGACCAGGGAGGAGTCACAGCTGTCCCAGAGCCCGGCCAAGGGAACTGCAGGTAATGTAGAAAGAGAAACAGAGAATTATTGACCATTGCATTATTTACGGTGTCAAATAGAGTATTGGTTGATGATTCAACTGACAACACTATAGACTAAAAGTTTCTGCAGGTTGTTCTTCTCACAGCTGTCTTCCTTTGTTTCTTCTCTCTCTCTCTCTGTCAAGGCTCTAAGTTGACTAAGGTCTACTCTCACTCCTCCCTCAACCTGGCAGCCATGGCTGATGAACCAGGAAGTAACCCCACTAAGAAACCCCCCAGGTACGCTCCTCTTTCTCCCTTTGTCATTTCTTTGCCTCTTTCCTCTCGTTCATACATTTTTTCTTCTGACCTCTGCCTTTAAGTTGTGTTAAGCCAAGTCAAGTTTATTTATATAGCCCTTCATCACAAAAGCATGTCTCAAAGGACTTTACAAAGAACAAACCTACCTAAATCTAACTAATCAACAATCAATCACAAAACAAAATGTGCTGTCACATACTGTAGATGCACATGCACACACTTTCTGTCTCTCCCTCCTTGTCTTTGCTCCAGCTCACTCATGTATTCATATATGCTTGACTAGCAGCCAGGGTACAAATATGCTTCCAGCTCAACTCACAATTACCGGAGAAGAAAAAACAATTAATTTGAGACCTGTCAGGTTCTTCCTCAGGGCTGAAAATCTCTCTCTCGCTCTCTCTCTCTCTCTCTCTCTCTCTCGCTCTCTCTCTCCTTCTTTGACTCTGGGCCGAAACAGGTTAGGTGTATTTAGAACTTGAACACCTCCTGTGAATGGCTGAATTGCTTCCAGGGTTCAAGTATGTGAACAGGGCAGTTCACATTGATATTACACAAGTCATTAAAACACATCAGTAAGTTCTGGATAGTACAAGGGATCCAAACAATACAGGTAAGACTGAGTGGGCTCTACTCATTGTTTGACGTCTCTCCAACAGCCATCCTGCTTCACCTTTGCGATGTATGTCACCCAGCAGACTGACCAATCAGAATGGAGATAAGGACTGGGAGACTGGTTCCAACGGCACCTCGCCTGTCCCAGAATACACCGGTACTACACAGCATATCTCTCAGTTCTTGACTACCAGTATTTAACGTCACAGTGTTTATATTTGTATGCATACACTTGTATGTGTGTAAATAGTAGTATGGTGTGTGTCTGTTTGCATTTGCAGGTCCAAAACTCTTCAAGGAGCCAAGCTTCAAGTCCAACAAATTCATCATTCACAATGCTCTCTCTCGCTGTTGTCTGGCTGGCAAGGTCAACGAGACACAAAAGAACAAGATAGTTGAGGTAGAGGATGCAGTTCTTAGATACCTTTTTGGTAAAATTCACGACACTGGTCAATCAAATCCTGTTGTTATACTTTGTGCTTTTTTAAGCACTGTGCTAGGTTGCTTGTTCACATATGAATATCGTACAATTAGATGCACACCGTGGCTCACATACAAGCAGATGCAGACTAAAATGCTTGGTCAAGATGAACAACTCCCTCTCCTTTCTCTTACTCTCCTTCCCTACCTTCTTCCACCCTCAGGAGATGGAGAAGAGTCCTGCCAACCACTTCCTCATCCTGTTCCGTGATGCCAGCTGCCAGTTCCGGGGCGTGTACACCATGAACCCCGACACCCAGGAGCTCGTACGATTGGCTGGCATGGGCCCGCGGACAATAAGCTCCGCCCAGGTGGAGTCCATCTACAAATACAGTTCAGACAGGAAGCAGTTCAGCGCCATCCCCTCTAAAACCATGGGCATGAGTGTGGATGCCTTCACCATCCCTAGCCACCTTTGGTATGGAGGAGGAGGAGGAGGAGGAAGCAGGAGAGCAAGCATTACTAAGAAGGCTGCTGTGTCCAAGTGAGGAAAACGTACCATCACATACGACATCATAACAGAATGATGTAAGATAACACTAAAATCACCAAGTTCTTATAGTGAAAGCTATATTCAAACATAAAAAACATGCAGTTATTCATATGCACACATATGAGCATATGCATGTGCACAGGTGTGTACACACACACACACAGGTTACCTCTCTTGCCCTTGAATTTTACTAGAAATACTTAATACTCAAAGAGTTATTTGTACTCGCCTTCATGTGCATGAAAATGGTACAACACAAACTTCTTCCCTAAAACGAGCCCTGAGACATGTCACATCCAGAGGACACCGTGCAACGTTTTGGAAAACGTTAATTTAATTGCACAATGAGTGGTTACTCATAATTGTAATACGGTCTTATTACTTATAATTTCATTGTTTGAAATGTAGAATTACTGGGTTTTTTTCTGTAAGAAGAAAGGGAAACTTTGCGTAATAAGTTGTATTTACTGAAAAACACTGACTTTCACAAAGAATAAGAAGAATTTGTTCCAAAAGCCACTGGTTCTTCACATGACAATGTTGGACTGAAGTCTTTGCCGAACACCATGGTATCTGTTTTATACCTTAAGCCAAACAACAGAGAAAACAAACCTGTAAATGCCTTCTCATGTCAGAGTGACTGGCAGGACTTTTCTTTTGTACAGTTTTCAAGTTTAATTCTACAAACAACTGTCAGTAGATGGATCAAAGCACATTTGTTTTTCAAAATGAAAGATAGCCATACCCATATAAAGGAGTGTTCTGTGAATAGAGGAGAGTAAAAATGTTTTTAGGAGCGAGTCAAAGACCTGTAAATATATCTGTGATTGTCAGAGAAGGATCACTACAGCATGAATGGTTATTTATGTGGTAAAATCTTATTTCACTATGATATTGCAGTGAAAATTTGTGGTTTCATAAGGCTGTGTGGGCAGTGGGTATATGAGCATTAGATGCCAATTAAGCAACTTTTGTACACTGAAGAGGATGACAAGAGTAAGCAACTGTAAAGAAACTATCACGCCATGCTAACATTAAGACATAACTGGGTTGTGGCCTTCATGGTACGGTAGGCAGAATAAAATAGGTGTGTTTCAGACCAGCTTTCATGTGTGAAATGACAGACCGGATTAAACTTGGCTGATTGAGCTGTCTCTCTCTCTTTCGATCTATCTTATTCTCGCTCCCTGCCTCCGCCTCCCTCCCTCTCCCTATTGTCCTGTTTCTGCTGGTTTCCTCCTCCACCTACCTGACCTGTTTCTCTCAGGAACGTTTCATAATTTCTGCAGTGAGATACCAACCATTTCTTATGAATTTTAGTGACATCTACACTTTTATAGAGGCACATCCATCATGACACTGAAGGTTGTCATATTGGAATTTGGCTTGTTGCATAACGTTCTTGTATGGACCTGAGTATGATGGAACTGCAGTGATCAGGATACAGATATATACAGAGGGTTGAGCCATGCCTGCAGACTGAAATACTGCTGAGATTGCCATTTTCTTGACACCATAAAAAAAGACGAAATGACAAGATGAAAAAGAAGGAAAAAAAAAAGGCTTGGCATGTTTCCAATTTTCCCAGTATCAGTTGAAATGTTACATGACAAAGCTCCTTTTATTACCAACACTGTTAAGTTTTCCCATGCATCCTTGCCCCTTTCTCCTCCCTATCCAGTTTTGATAAGACCTGTATTTCTCTGTGTTCCCTTGGGCGACAGGTGAGAGCAAAGAAGAGAACATTCTGAACTCCTCGAACTTAAAAAGGCTCAACCTCCCGTCGTCTCTCAGTCCCATCTCCATCCTCATAAAGCTACGCCTTCATTGCTTGGGGGAGGGGGTCCACTTGGGTGGATTTCGATCACACTCTTCAAAATGATAAAAAGAAAGAATTGCATTGCAAAAACTGTCATCCAGTCTCATAGTCAGTCTTGAAATCGTATTTTTGTTAAAACAAATGAAAAACCGCCAGCAGGGTGAGATCATTTCACTTGTTTCCACTTGTTTCAGGAATTTTCCAGTGCCAATATCTAGAAACCGGGCAGAATAAGGCAGATCACTCCACTAATATTAAGAAAAGGATAGATAGGTCTTACATCACAGAAGAAAACTGAAACAAGTAGACTCGCTTTGGAAACAAGTGAAAATAGGCTATCTCACTCCGATGGCAGAATTTAACACTTATTTGAAGAAAAATAAAATGTTAAGACTCAGATTCAATGACTGGCTGAGATTAATATTTCCGACAGGTAGTACCATCTCCATCTCTTTTCCAATCAGATTGGAAAACTGATTCCAAGAAGAGAGGGAGAGGATACTACCAGTCACACGTCTTATCTTATTTTATCTTATCTTATCTTATCCTATGGCTATAGCACCTTGTGCGCAGAAGTAGGCACAGTGTCAGTCCTAGTCTGAGCTGTCTCTGGTGCTGTAATTCTAATCAATTACGTTTACAGCTAGCCTTTACACTCATTTTCTATTTAGTGTTCCCTTGACTGTGGTATAATGTTAAAGAATTTATGGTTTACTGAGCCCTTCCCTTGGGTAGCCTACTTTACTGTCTCTGTCAAAAAGTCCTGGAACAAATGCCCGAGGGAGTGTGCGTGTGTGTTTGTACATGTATGCGCGCGCGCGTGCGAAGTGTGTGCGTGCGTGCGTGCGTGCGTGCGTGTGTGTGTGTGTGTGTGCAGGGGGTGTTAATAAATTTCGACGAAGGCGTGGGAACCGAGCGAATTCTCTATATATTCCCAGCTCATCGCGCACCACTGAGCTGGATAGACGCAACACCGGTCCCTTAACAACAGCAGTGGCTACAGAAATAAGAAAAGTTTTTCCTCTCAGTTAGCCAGGCAGTTGTGATAATAGTTATGACTCTGATCGGTACACAGCGGTTCTCAGCCAGCTCCTTCTCCGGGCTGGGGAGCCGCAGAGCGGCCTCCTCCTCCGGTGGATTGGGGGCTGGAGGTTTGGGCTCGATCGGGTTGGGGAAAGGCTTCGGGGTGGCGGGCGCAGGAGGAGGTGGGTTCAGTGTCACGTCCATCCACATGAGCTCCCTCGGTAGCGGAATTGGATTTGGAGGCGGGGTGGGTGCCGGTGCACAGTTTGGGTTCGGGGGATCCCGCAGCGGAGGCAGTGCGCTCAGGACGGGAGCTGGTGCCAGTGGGAGCGCCGGGATGGGCGGCGACGGGTCTCTCTGCGTTGTGGGAAATGAGAAAATGCACATGCGATCCTTGAACGACCGTCTTGCTGCATACATCGAGCAGGTGCGGATGCTGGAGGCCACCAACCGTGAGCTGGAGCAGCAGTTGAGAAGCATCACTTTCAACAAGGTCGTTCCACACGACTTGACCAAGTTTGACGCACAGATCAAACCGCTCAGACAACAGGTACGGTTATTTTACTTTTACTTAGTATTTACTTCCTAAGCAAATGAAAAAATTATCTCCAACAACCATTCAAAACTTAAACTCAAGTAGCTGTCCTCTAACCATTGCCTCTCCATGCGTAAAAGTATGGCAGCACCAGACTACTGTGACCAGGCAGTGTCTCAGCCCTGCTGCCTTTTTTCCAAACCTTCCCCAACAGACACAAACATCACACAAAACACTAAACACTGAATAAGCCGGTCTTTTTCTCTCTGCAGCTACTGGCTGTTATTCTTCAGCACGCACGCATTTCGTTGGAGATTGACAATGCCAAACTGGCAGCGGACGACTTCCGACTTAGGTATGTTTGGTGAAACTTCTAGGCATCTTATTGTTAAAACACCTTAACCTGAATCTGAAATATTTAGGCTACCTTCACCAGCTGTTTTCAAGCAACTCTGTGTATAAGCCGTGCGAAAAAGCTATCAAGCTGAAATATGGACACTTGTTTGATCACTTCTCTGTGTTTACGTTATTCTGTCACGTCCTCCCTTTAAAAACAAGTAACCGAAATGTTTTCATTAAACCAAATGACTACAGAAAAAAACAACTTACTTACTTACTTATTTACTTACTTATTTACTGTGTAAATAAGCGCTGTGCGTTTTGGCGATAGGTGGGAGACGGAGCTATCAATGCGCCAGACAGTGGAGGGAGACATCGCAGGACTCCGGGCTTTGCAACGAGACTATGACCTGGCCAATCAGGCGATGATGCAGGACCTGCAGTCTCTGACAGAGGAGTACATGGCCCTGAAGAAAAATCACCAACAGGTGCCAAACTACAAACCCTCTCCATGTTTAGATGTCCTCTTTCACACATGGATACACCTTTCTATCACTTGCTGTTTTCTCTCATTTTATTGCAGCACTTGACTTGTTTCAAGGTATCATTACAAATTGATACATGTCGGCCTGTTTTTCCACCACTTTTCCTCCACCCCGTCTCCCCTCAAACCTCACTCCTTCAACAGGAGCTATTATCTGTACGTGGAAACCTGATGGGTCACATTGACGTGAACGTACAGGCAGCTGAGAGCGCCAATCTGTCCCAGGTTCTGGCTGACATCAGAGCAGAATATGAGGCCGTTGTGGAACACAACAGACGCCAGGCCGAGGGCTGGTACATCAGACAGGTCAGTTTAAAACACAAATATAATGCACATGCCAGTGTTAACTATGACAATATAACAGAGTATGTGTTTGTGTGCATATGTGCCTGTGTATCTCAGGTGGAGATGAAGCAGGTAGAGTCAGCCCAGCTAGCTGAGACAGAAGTCAGTGAGACACATGAAGTGACAGATGGACGCAAACACTCACTTGTTCTACAGATGGAGCTGGAAGCTCTCCTCATGGGGGTGAGCTGCACCACAAACATATGCACTTATATGGAATGCAAACATACACACACACACACACAAGAATGCACTCACACATGAATTAAACAATATAGATTTTTATTCGCTCACTCTCTGTATCCTCTCCCTCCTGTTGTCTTTCTCCAGAATGAGAACCTGAAGGGCAGGCTTGCAGAAGTGGAGGCCCAGTACCAGCAACGCCTTCTAGGCATGAGTGGCCTGGTGGCTGGACTGGAGGGAGAGCTGTCCTCAGTCCACCAGGGTGTCACACAACAGGGCCAGGAGTACCAGAGGTTGCTGGACATCAAAAGCCGTCTTGAGATGGAGATCAACACCTACAAGCAGCTGCTAGAGGGGGCTGCCGTTGTTGGAGCTGGCATGGTCTCAATGCCAAGAGGTGAAGTCACCATGATGGCTTCAGGGGGAAGAGCAGGGGCCTCACTGATCATGAAACCCAGAAAAATCTCCACCTCATCCACTAGCTCTAGTGCAGCAGCCATGATGTCATCAAGTGGTGCCAGAGGAGCTGCAGTGATGTCAACACCAGGGGGAGGATCCACAGTCATCAAAACCAGTAAGACGGTCACCATCACAAGCAGCTCTAGTGATACAGCAGGTGCCACTGGTGCAGCAGGTGCACCTATGCCGACATCAAGAGGGGCTGCAAACATATCAACCACAGGAGCTAAGATGGAAGCAGGTATGGTAACCAGCATTACAAAGTTTTCCTTCTCCTCTTCCTCCTCTGATGGATCAGCCATAATGCCATCAGGTGGAGCTGCTGCAGCTGTAATGTCATCTAAAGGTGCAATGCCTGGTGGAGACCCCCCCATGATGCACTGTACTGTACTGTGCGTTTTTCTTTCTGAGGTTGTGTTATTGTGTTAGTTTCCCAGAAACCAAACTAAAGCATGATTCCTTTTTCATGAAATTAAATTTAATGAAATGGTTCATTGACCTGAGAAGAGTCTAAAAACCAGGCCTGAGTGGAATACTTGGTTTGGTTCCATTGGAATAGCAATGGCAGGAATGGCAGCAAATTATTGACAATAAATGCTACATCATTGGGAGACATAAGGATAACTGTAATGTATTCAAAATCTTAAGCAAAATCATCCTTCTTTAGAATAAAACATTAAGTACAGAAGCATTGATTCAAGGTGATTTGGCCAAGAATTATAAAACATGTCATGGTTTCCCCTGTGATTTTCATTTTGTTTGTAGACTGTTCCAAGTCAATATCAGATTAAAAACAGGAATTATCCTTTCAGCCAAGTGCAATGTAAAATGTTCTGCAGTAACAATCAAGACTGGCCATAGAATGAAGAATCTTTGTTAAATGTTTTAGGTTGACTGACTGCCTGAGTTTATTACCAGTATGATGATATGGATGGATAATGACTGTCTGATCTTTCTCCATCAGAAGCAGCCATGATGTCATCAGCAGAAGCTGCAGGGATGCCTGTCAGAGGAGGTGTGGTGGAAGGAGGCATGATGATGAAATCTAGTCACACAGAGTTTAGCAGCTCTGTGGAAAGCGTGGTGATATCAGGAGGTGAAACGGGTGCAGCTGGGGACTTTATGAAGGACGGAGACGTTATGATGTCTTCAGGTGATGCTATGTCATCAGAAGGGGGCACCATGTCTGGTGAGGCCATGGTGATTGATGAGGGTGCTGTCGTGATGTCATCAGGAGGTGGATCCATATCAGTGCTGTCTAGCAGCTCTGAGTTGAGCATTAGCTCTGGGGCTGTCCTGATGTCAGGTGAAGAAGTGTCATCTGGAGGTGCCATGACATCAGGTGGAGAAATTATGTCATCGGGAGATGCTGTGATGCCAGGTGGAGAGGCAGAGGGAGTTTCCATGTCGATGCAGTCTAGCAGTTCTGAGTTTCACTCCTCATCATCTTGCTATGATGGTCCCATGATGCCAGATGGAGACATGATGGTGTCAGGTGGAGAGGCAGGGGAAGCTACTGTGTCACTGCAGTCTAGTAGCTCTGAGTTCAACTCATCTTCTGGCTCTGATGGCACCGTGAGATCAGGTGAAGGAGTGATGTCATTGGGAGGAACCATGATGTCAACAGGAGATGCCGTGATTGCAAGTGGCGACATGTTGTCAGCAGCAGAAGAGTCCATATCTATGCAGTTTAGCAGTTCTTGAGGAGGTATGATCTCATCATGTGGTGACGGGATGGTGTCTGTGCCTAGCAGCTCCTAAAAAAAAAAGCTCAGAGTACAAGAATGTTTTGCAATATCCAAATATATTTTTAAAGATAAACCATTCATCCTCTTTATTGTGTTATGTCCCCTCTTCTGTCTCTGTCCTCCAGGCACTCTCTCCAGCGGTGAGGTGACTGTGATGGCCATGAAGTGATTGCCCTCTCTGCTCTTCACTGGCCCAACACACACTCCTCTACACATAGTGTGTCATCTACAACCATACTTCACCAATTTAGATACAGATAACAACCATGGTTGATCTTTTATCAAATAATATTGAACCTTCACTGGAAAAGATTGTCTGACTTTGGGATCTTTGTCTCGGTTTACCTTCATTGCCACTGTCATATGCTAACTGTTTTCTGTGCCATGAAGTGGATAACTGTTGGTGACTCATAAAAAGACAGAGTTAAGAAAGTAATCAGTTAAATACAGATATCAATTTAAGAAAATGCTTAGGCAGGAAAGCATGAAATACGTAGGTCAGCATTTGAAAAGTTTGTCTCTTGGTTACTCCAGTCCAATGCCACCAAAAACACAATGAACCCACAACAAGAGTTTGTTATGGTATTTTATTACACCTTCCTTAGAACATGTAGCTCAGAAACACATAGATAAAGAATCTCTATTATTAATTGATCTAATTGTTGTAGCATTGGTTAGCATCAGACATGGTTCTTTGGGATCTTTGGGGCAATTCTAGCACATATACTGTACATCTAGATTGGACTCTAGCCTTGACAGGCCACATGATAGCTTAGCAAGATGCCTTCAGACCTGCATCTCGCCAAGACTATGAATTAACATGAGGGATCAGTTTCAGATTGTCTTTCTCAGTATAAATATAGCCTTACGTTAAATACTGTCTCTGGAAACATCTTACGGTTAAGGTTTTATTAGGTTATTAAGGTTAGGATTGAGAATTAATTTAGAGCCCAATGTTTTCTACTATGTGTAAAAAACAGATGGGTTAACAGAATGTGGGTAAACATGAAATAACATGGAACTCAGAGGTTTAGGGAAAAATGTTTTACATATTTGATATTTGGGTGATTTTGTAGCGTGGGAAAAAAACAAAATTCAGGGCAGTGTGTAAGTTTATGTGTGTGAAATTGTACACAGCTGTCTTATAATAAACTGAATGTTGGGTCATCTTGTCATTAATGTCTGAAATGTTTTGGTCTTATACCAAAAGAATCCTTCTAAATGCTTATATTTTGTCATTTATAATTGACTGTTGTGTGAGGCCCATTGTGATTAAAAGCCCAAAATATTTATTGCAGGGTTTTGTTGCCTAGTTATCAATATATAACTAAAAAATAAGTACACATAAATACTGAGAGATTAAAATGTTGCATAACACATAAGGACAATGGTTCATGTATGGATGGAAACAGTTTCAAGAATCGCTAAATACAGCATCCAACTCCATTAACAAGAGTCGGTATTACACAGAGAATAAAGACAGTCCTCTGCTATAATACTGTGGTTAATCCCAACATACGTTTTGCTAATCAATTATGTACAGACTTCCATTAAAATCCCATTAGTTGTCTCTGGAGTTGAGATCCCTCCTGGCGGCATCTCTCCCTTTCTTCCGAGTTAGCTGGATGAGTCAATTAACACAATAATCCTAACTATCTAACTAATACATATATCTTACTTAATTCTATAATGTAACTGTATGATACCTTTAGAATGACAAAATGGATAGCCGTAATATTTTGTGTTTGCTGATACTATGAGCTGCAGGTGCATAGCTGTGATAGAACGTGTAGTTAAACACTTAAGTGCCACTAGGAAGAGGGGGTGAAATACACATGAATAGAGAGGCGAGGCTAGGCTGGGGGACACCAGGTCATACACACACACACACACACACACACACACACACGCATACACGCACACACAAGGAAGAGAAGAGCATGTTCATCTCACATTTTTCTTGCGGTCACACACATTCACTCATCTTTCTGTCACATCCCTCTCTCCCTCTGTATCCTTTCTATTTCGATTCCATGTTAATGTACCTGGAATGGGTGGATAAAACCATGGTGACGGTTGCTAATGAGTGTCAACTGGCTCAACCACAGGGTCGCTGTCAGCTTGTGTATCCAGAGAGCTGTGTGCTGTGTTGTTCCAGAGGGCGACATCAGCCTGGGGGTCCAGGGCGGGGCTCGCCGGCACGGGATCGGACGAGTTGGTTGTCGGTTCCACCGGGACCTGGGCGGAGGTGGGGGGGTTGCTGAACGTGGCCTCGGGCGGTAAGTGGGACGAGGTGCTAGCGGGAGTGTGAGACGGGGAGGGGGAGGGTGCGTTGGAGGGCGTCTGTGAGGAAGAATTGGACGGCGTGTATGAGGACATGTTGGACGGCGTGAGCGAGGGCGAGTCGGAGAGCGTGTGCGGGGGAGAGTCAGGCGGCGTGTCGGTGGGAGAGTCGGTCACAGTCTGTGTGGGCGTGGGTGTGTGCGCAGGGGTGGGCTCCTGAGGGTCGGTGCAAACGGGCTCCCCCTCGGCCACATACCACACCTCGTTGTGCCTGTTCAGCAGCTTCAGGGGACTACACACACACACACACACACACACACACACACACACACACACACACACACACACACACACACACACACACACACACACACACACACACACACACACACACACACACACACAAATACAAAACAGTTAGGAGTGATATGTGTGTATATGTAATCTGTCATTACTGTGATTTAATTAAAACATTTGTGGTTTGCTGAGCTCTTCCCTCAGGTATTTTACCGTCTCTTTCCAAAAGTCATAGAACACCCAAGTGTGTGTGTGTTTGTTTTGTATGTGCATGAGTCTGTGGATGTTTAAGTGAGTATACCTGTCATAGCCTACTCCATAGTGGTAGGTGCGGTTGCAGGGAGCGTGTACTCTCTCCAGTTCTTTAGTCAGCAGGTGGGCGTGTAGCCTGGAGGTGACTGACAGCATCCAGCCTCCATAGCTCCTCACATAAACATCCATGTCTGGCATCTCTGTGAAATACAGCTGTGCAGGAGAGACAGACGCAGCATTAGCAGTCATATATACTGCAGACATATCCTCCACTACAGTAGACACCACAGAGAGAAAAGTCCAATGCACATGCAACACAGTAGAAATACTGTATATTCCCTATGAATGTGTTAACACACTCTAGATATATGCAGAATGCTAAACATTTCCATGTCTATAATCAGTGTAAGATTCAGAACTTGATCAATTAGCGTTTGTTTTATCCAACATATCACTGTTGTTGGGTGAAAATGTCACATTTCTAAAACAAAAAAAAAGCCTTGTTTTTTAGCTTGATGACCATGCATTTTTGAGTTTATCTAATTGGTCTTGAAAAGGTTTAACCCAAAGGTTATAGAATTTCCCCCCCCATTGAGGAACAGTTTAAGTTAAAACATGAAAATCACCAAAACTGGAGTTACGAGTTTTAGACAATCACAGGAAAATATTTAAGATTCAATTTACTAACTGCAAAGTTATCTGACACCATTTGAATTGCGCTGATGTGGTAAACTCCACCTAGCTGGTACCTATCTGCTAAAAAAGAAGAGGAGAAATACTATTTGAACCAGATCTGATAGGATTAGAAAAACCACAGATAGGTAAATCGTTAAAACTTAAAACTCCATTAGACCTGCTGCTAACTTTGAATTTAGCATACTCAGAAAGCTTCCAGAGAATACTGTGCGGATATCTAGATCATATGGACCACCTAAGATGTATAGGATGAAATTAGACCAGATTGTACAGATGCACAGAACTCAGATCTACATTTAGACATTTTCGAGGTGTGTTGCTGTGCGAATAATTAAAGGGTGAAAAAGAGAGAGCGCAGCAGCACTGATACCTGCGTGAGCGAGCACTATCTTGATCTCTAAACTGCTGAGTGAGAACAGCACTGCACTGAGCAATATATATCCATCAATGCTCTCTATTGATCTTAAGGCAAAAATCTGCGATCAAATTACTACACAATCGAATTATACAAAGATACTAGGGAGATGTAAAAACATTTGAGCTTGTGACAGCAGTTAAGAAAAACTCACCAACTCCATCTTGTATTCCCTCGTCTCTTTTCTCCCTCCCACCATTCCCTACGTACATATTGGGCTGGCCCGTCACTCACCTTGTCATTGGTGGGTGTGGGCGGCTTGTCCTGATAGGCTGCAGGGAGTGGGAAGTTGAGAGTGTAGATAGCTGGCTCCCACATCTTGGTCTCCTCAGGGATCTTGACCAGGACAGGGGCAGTCATCTCCATCTGGATGCCTGCCGAAAGACACACACACAGTAACACACAAAACAAACATGCTTGATCAATATTGATTTTCTCCACCCATCCTGTCCTTACCTCCTTCATTGGCTCCAGTGATGTACTGGAAAAGTCTCCTGAAGGCCATGGCTGCACCCACTCCCATAAAATATGCTTCGGCATCTGTTGACACCCAGCGGGTCGGGCTGTAGTGTCGCACCTGGACACACACACACACACACACACACAGAGGAAGGGAGAGATAGCAATATTGTAGGTAAAAGATGAGACACGTTAGGGTCACTCACCTCATATTCATCTGTTTTGCAGATCAGCTCATACTCCAGGCACTCCTTTGATTCAGTGCAAAAGCTGGTGTTGGAACTTGGTCTATAGGACAGAGTGATGGTGAAATTACTTTCCATTCACTCCCTCTCTCTGAAATTCCTATTCTCTCTCTCTCATAGAGGTCAACTTACCCTACACCGCCTTCAGCTGAAACCACCAGAGCCAACACCGCCAAGACTGAGATGAACGCCCTGAGGATGGAGACACACATCCATACAAATCATATACCTTCATTTAAACTACATTTACAACTACCATAAAGCCAAAAAATAACCAAATAGATTAAAAGAGAGAAAACAAAAAGGGCCCTGTTCTGCATCAATCTATTCACACTAAGGCAAGCTTCTTAGTAGAAGGGCATTCTCATTTCTAACTGAGTGTATGGAACAATCAGGAAACATTTTGTCTGGGTATATAGAGTAAAAAATAAAAAAATAAATAAGAATAAAACCTTAAAATCGGATCAACACATCATAAGGCTACAGTATAATGGAGATAAATTGGAGTGATGTTTGCTGTAGGTTTTGTGGCGTCATCTCTAATATGGGCTGCAGTCCATACTATGGCCTAGGACTCACACACAGACTTTGCATAAATTGGGAGGATTGCAGATTTAGAGGTTTATGCGTCTGTGTGTGTATGTGCGCGCAAAGTGTGGTGCATTCAAGTGTTGGCACTGCGGAGATGAAGTGGGACACATTATCCTCTCCTTTCAGAGCGACGCGAGAGGAGAGAGAGAGAGAGAGAGAGAGATTCTGCTGCATCATCATGCTCGACCTTTTCAAAAGCAAAGGCGTTTTGAGGTCAGACAGAATCAGCGGTCAATGGCTCATTACATCTTCTTGATAATAACCGAGACTCCTGTCTACTTTGCAACGGCCTAAGTTAGCCTACTAATACCCGAAATAGGCCTAAGCAACCCGTGAACCAATTAGCGAAATATAAAAACGATTGAAGGACGAGATGACTCAGTTTAAGGTGGGAGACAACCAGCTCAGTCATATAAGCAGCTGTTGTAGAGCTTCTGTAAATGTTATGGGAGCCTGTTAATACTGGCTGCATCATTAAACCATTCTAAGATGATTGAATAAAAAGGTCAAAGACATTTCCCGCATGCACACACAACTGATCAGCAGCAATACAAAAAATAAACTTTACCTGTCCATTTAGACTGTAATAACGATGCAGAGAAGTCGCTTTTAATAGCTGGATCAGAGCATATCCTATAGTCAAACAACTATGAATATATTTCTCGTATAATATTTCTATGATTTTTGTTGAAAGACAATAACTTTCACTAACAGACTACAGCATAAGCTACTCACATTGTCCCGGTGCCGTATGCGTCCTTTCCACCTGCAAGGAGACCGCAGGGAAGAGTGTGTATGGAGAGACTGCAGGGAGACTGCAGTGTGGCGCGCCGGCGGATTTACTGCAGACTGCAGTGAGAAGGCTCCGTCTGCAACTCGAGAGAGGGGGTGTGGCGAGAGGCTGCAACCAAACTACATGTGATCCGCTTCTAGTCAGTTCATCAACAGCGCTGCAGTAGCAGGTATGAACTGTGGTCAAGCATCCACCCTGTACGCCCTATCCGAAATCCAAACACACGCGGATGGGTCATGTAAAAGGGTCATGCTGCTCTTGATAGAATAGAAGAAGATAGAAGAATTGTTGCTATGTAGCTGTGTCATATGGTCTGTTTGCAGCGATTGTGCACATTAGAGCAAAATAGAGTTGTATTTTGACTTACCATGGGACATGAATGTTGCACAAAGTGTAAGTAAAGCTGTTACAAGCAAGGCTAAATGAAATGGAAATCTGGAGTGGGATGGTGCCTGCTAAGGACAAGCAGTGCAGACTTGAAGTGGCCACATGCTCATACCTCAGATACAGAAGTAATCAATGACAGTGTTATGTGTGAAGAATGGAGCCTTTGTCACTTGAGAGGGTGTGGCATGAGGTGGCATGGTTTGAGTCCTGGACAACAGGAGCCTTATGAATCCAATGTCAGCATTAGAATAGCTAGATGATCAGGAGGGAGGAGGAGGCTTGGTGGTAGTGGAGCATGGCTTCCTCTGTTGCTAATAATAAGGATGCAAATGGATGTTCCCACTATAGTGCAAGTGTTAAATAGAACATCCAACACACACACACGCACACACACGCACGCACACACGCACACACACACGCACACACACACGCACACACACACCTTAACACAGCTGAAAGACAAATCACTGCTTCAAGACACATATACACACATAACAGCTTCATTGTGTACCTTCTCAAAACACCAGCTTTATTTTAACAGTTCACACAGACATCAAACAGCCCTCCATAGCAAGCACAGAACTGGCAGACCTGTCTCCAATCAAGTCCACTGGTTTATTATCTGTTTGCTCCAGCTTTTCCAGCTACAGTACAAAGCCTAGAGACAATGTGTGTCTCTAAACTCTGCGTAGATCTGTTATTCCTGTAGAGGAGTGTCTGTGGTTAGATCTCAGTAGTCTTTCCTTGATTCCTCCCCTTTACCCTCCCCTCCATCTAAAAAAGGAATCAAAAAATCTCATTGAAACTGAACCTGTGCCAGTACTGTCTGAAAGCCTCTATGCAATTGTTATCAAAGTGTAATGTGGCCTCCCCCATAATCAACCGTCTTCCTCTGTAAATTATTTACAAATGCCCATCTGCCTCATTGCACACATTTCTGACCATTCACAACCAATAAACCATCAATAATGAATAAAATAAGCTTAACATCAACAGCAAAAGGTAAAACCAAAAGCAGACAAATGCAAAAAATTATCATTTAGGTCACTTCTCTTCAGCCCTGCTTGGCACACCGTGGCAAAAAAGAAAAGCCGTAAATGAACACTCTAGGGCCAAGGGCTACTCCACTGCTCTGGTTATTTGAGAGACTAATCAAATAAATTGTGTTTATTCATCAAGAGGTCCACATATAATAATCTGAACTGAATTCACAGAGTTGGAGATGACCTCAACCACGAAAAGCGCTAAATTACAGCAGTGGTCCATGTGACAGGCCAGGAGGAACTCCTATGCCTCTCAAATGAAACAATAATACTGAAATATAACATATTTCAATATGCAAGTGAATATATTGAAATATACTGCCTCTTAAATATATATATTTCAATATACAAGTCAAATACGTAAGAAATAAAGCAACAGATATATGCGGTGATGGAAGTCGTATGATCAAGGTTGACCAATGGGACATTACTGACCCCTGAATAGCGGGAAGGGGAAACAAGAAACAACATGTACGATTGTTGTCTTGATTCCACATATAAAGTGATTAGCCTATTACCTGAGTATGGGCTATTGTTTGACCACTCCAAGGGAAAACAAGGGTTGTGTTCAGATCTTGTGGTGTCTCTCTCTCATACGAATAGCACACACATATACTCACACCACACACAAAAAAAAGGTACAGCTAAGAAGCTTGCAGAAGTACCGTTTAAATAGCCAATATAAACACACCAAAAGCAAGTCTTCTCTAAAATGATCATTATCTTTGGAGAGAGAGCGAGAGAGCGAGAGCGAGAGCGAGAGCGAGAGAGAGAGAGAGAGAGAGAGAGAGAGAGAGAGAGAGAGAGAGAGAGAGAGAGAGAGAGAGAAAGAGGGAGAGAAAGAAAGAGAGAAAAATATCAGAGCCCCCTTCCATTCTATCCTGGACCTTTCCATCCATCCATGTTGCGGGAGCCCCTCTCCTCCTGAAATAAACCATTCTGAGTCTCTGGGTGGAGTGTTCCAGGAAATGGAGAGCAAGTCCAACAAGTTTTTTTTTTTTTGCATAGCCAGACAGTGGGCACTACCACTGCAACCACTTAAAGAGTTTCAAAGGAAAGCTGTTACTGGGGTGGGGAGCCTTGGTCCGTGTGCACCCCTTCATACCAGCTGGCCTGGGGATGTTTAGTGGGTCCCTCCCAAAAGATGCAGCTTCACGCTCACAAGGTGGACTCTTTCTGGCGCTCACGTCCGTTAGACGTCTTCTTGACTTTAGAGATTCCCTCCAATGCACCTGACTCAGTCACTCTGGACACAAGGAGAAAGGGAGAGGGAGCAACAGTTTATTTTAGGTGAAATGCCCTCTTTCAACTTTTATGAAATGAGAGGTGTGGATGCACTCCGCACTGAGTGTGTATGCTTACACTTCATCCATCTCGACGTCCTCCTCATCCTGGGGAAGCTGCAGGTAGGGGTTATTGGACGCTGGTCGGAACTTGTAGCCAGTCAACACGAAAAAGATCAGAGTAGACACCTCCACCAGAAACTGAAGAGGCAGAGAGGAGTGGAGAGGAGATGGGCCTCTGATTTAATCAAAATGCAGTGTAGCCCGCAACATTTTCTCCTTCAAGTAATGCCAATATCTTGCCAAAACTCTGGGGACCAAACTGTGTTCTTGACAGCTTGCTCTGATTTAAATGTGCAAAGTAATGAAAGCCTTTAACTTAATAATGTGTTCTCAGTCATCATATTGGTGTGCATACAAGTGAAAATTTCAACTGACTATACCCAATCACTTCTGAGAAAGACTTGGAAATGTGTTTATATCATCATACAGAAAAACACACATTAGAAATCTGACCGGGTACAGTTAAGTCTGTCAATGAGGGAGGTGGAATAATTATGACATATATCAAATCTGATTTTCTATCACTCAATTTCTGTTCTCACAAGAAATAAAAAGATAATTAGATAAAATAATTAACACACTGAATAAAACGTGACATCTCTAAAGGGTACTGTGACAGCAACCTTTTCCATTTGTGTGATATTGCAGATTAAGGGGCGGCACATATTTTGCCTTCGCCTTTCTTCTTTGAGAAATGAAGTCAGTATGTTATTGTGTGATGTTGATGTCTTCTTACCTCATAGCACCACTGCCACTGGAAAGGCATAGTCACCTTGAGCAGAATGGCTATGATCCTCGTAAAGTAGATATAACACACAATCTAGAAAAAATAAATAAAATAAATAAAGATGACAATAGCAGCAGTTGGATGCTTGATATGATGCAGTGTTTAATCAAGATTGAATCTTCCCAGGCTAGTGAGGCTGACTTTGTGACCAGTTCTAATTTCAGTTCAGTTTATTATTATCAGACACCTGTCACTAGAGTGCAAGTATCTCAGTTTCAAAAAGGACATATTTGAGTTTGTTTTGGAGGCTTTTGCGCTGGCTCTGATGCATTGACTCTGTTGAATGATACTGGAACCTGTAGTGACCTTACCAAATGTTGCACTGCAGCTTAATAATCAGTTATAATCAGAGGGCATGATACCACATACCACAAAAAATATATAGTTTGGAGAAAAAAAAATCATGCAAGATCATAATTAAATATGTACAATCTGAGGAGCTTCAATGCAGCAAGCTATCAAAATTGTGCCAGGCTTTTTCAAATTTTACTGGTCAGATCCTGCAGAAGGATGGTCAGGGAAAGAAGAAAAGTACAGCAGAGCCTAACTTATACTTACCATCACATAGTAATGCCGGAAGAGCTTGAGCTTCTCCAAGTTCATGGCAGCTGAAGGAGAGATGGATCAAAAATAAATAAAACAACTACAAACTCTGCAGCTCATAAAGCTTATTGGTCATGACTGATTACTGCAGGCTTCTCACCTTTGCCGTCAGTGCTGGAGGCCTCTTGTAGGTGACGGATAGACCTATTAGCACAGTTACAGCATGTTAAAGAAATACAAATGCACATGCACTTCAAAATTTATTCACTGACGGGTGCACATGCACACGCATACTGACCAGACAACCGGGAAAAGGATGGCTCCACAGCAGATGAGGTCAACCAGAAAGAGGATCTCCTTCCAGAGAGCGTACTCACTGGAACCTTCCTCTGTAGACTCAATGATGATGTAGGCTACGTTAGCAAGGACCTGGAGGGGAACAGGCGAGTGGGTCACCAAAACAAATTCCATGAGTATAAATAATCACACATACTTACTCTCTCGCACACACAAACACACATACACACCTGTAGAGGGATGACAATCATGAAGATCTTCTTTTCCTTGTCAGACAGGATGTATTTAACGAAAGCCCAGCCAGTGCCGATCAGTGCCAGCGTGATGAACAGGAGAGCGCCCTTAAGCCTGGAAAGTATATGAATACAAACTCATGTACAAGTTACACATGTTGCACACAATGAACATTTTAATAATGGTAAACTTCCAATGTCTGCGCAGTTCCACTTACAGATGTGTGATATAATACATGACGGCCCAGCCTTCAATAGGATGGCCCTCTGTGTTGATGAAGTGATAGTTGATCTGAGAGGCAAAAGGGAGAGATTGCACTTAGAGAACTGTTGTTGTCCTCCAAAACACTTGGAGCTGCAGGTGGTCCTATATGAATGTGTGACAAACCAAAAATGCATAAAAAGCAGAACAGAACAGATACGGAATAATCTGTTGTTGCAAGAGGCTAGGTGATGCAGATTTAAGTGTGACATCACAAAGACCAGGAGAAGATGTGATTTTGAAATTTCAAAGACCAGGAAATGAAGACAGAACTGTGACATCAAATGAATGGAGACAGTAGATATAAATGTGACACCACAAAAAGACAAAGAATTTAGGTATAGTGAGAGCACAATTAACACAGAATGTAGCCATAACTGTGACATCAAAAAGAAGCGGAATACGAACATTAAAGATTATAGAACAGACCATAGCCTGCTTTGTGCTGTTGGTGTACTCACACTATGGAAGACCAAAGAGATGGACTTGGTGAAGGCCAGGGCTGCCATCAGCCAGTGGATCTTAAACACACTGTACCTGCAAACAAGAACCCAGGGAACATGTTAAACAAAACTGTGTACTAGTGTTGCATTGGTATCTTTTAAGTTCACAATACTCAAGGTTCTATATGATCTTTGGTTTTGGGGCCAAAGTCTGGAGAGTATAAGGTGTATCAAACAAAAGTGTGTCACACTCACAGCAGAGCAAGGGTAGAGACTTTCTTTCCCTAGGGACACTTTTGGCCCTGTGTTTGGCTCTGTGTAGTAATTTGTAGGGCATTTTGGGATTTTGGATTTGACATTTTACCAACTGAATGAGAAAACAGAAAATATTTTCCAGAATGTCAAAGACTCACTGCACTGTTCTATTGATGCCCAGCAGCTTTTATGGTCCAACGACCATTTAAGCTAGGGCTGAACGATTTTGAAAAAATATCTAATTCCAATTATTTTGACTGCAATTGCAATATGATTTGCGATATTAGAGGGAATGATAATTTTTACATCATTATTCTCATTTTCATTGAAAAACGTATTAAAAATGATTATGGTGTGATTTTTGCGGGGATCTGTACCAAACAAAGATGTTTTCTTAAGTCTGTAGAATATGATGTGTAGGCCAGGACATTTCTGCAGCACGACAATATTTAATTTAAAATGCTATTTTGACACACATTTCACCTTTAACAAATATTGCGCCTCCTGCGATTTGGAAATTGCAATAGGCCATATTGCGATTTCGATAAAATTTTGATTAATTGTTCAGCCCTAATTTAACCATCCCCTGACACTCGCCAAATCAAAGAGGAAACACGCATGACAATCATTCAGGAAAAGTTAGTCATGTAGCTTAAATAATATGGCAAATATTCTTGTACCTATATACAGTATTTTCCCACTTCTTTGACTTTGGCAAGACTTTTTCATTTTTTTTTTAATTTATACTTATCACTTATTTTATTGTACTTGGATAAGAAAATATAAAATCTCTATTTTTTTCTGAGATTAACATTATACTGGTCACTATTTGTTGCTACCGTAACCTATAAAAATATTCAAAATCACAACATAAACTTAAGTGATTCGGCTCTCAGTGCATGTTGAACTGAGGGAGCAGTAGGAATGTGCTGGAACTGCACCATTGTACTCCTACCACACAAGCCCACGTGCATGCATGTGTACCTGTGCTTCATGAGTGTGTACACCCAGACCATGGCAGCTGTGAAGAAGACTCCAGCCATGCAAATGTAAAGACGGGAAAGGGGAATTTCTGCTGCAGACAGGTAGCCACCGGGATTCCTCTCTGTTACTTCCACCTGCAGAGGACACATTCAGGTTAGCAAACACACACACACACACACACACACACACACACACACACAAACACAAACACAAACACAAACACAAACACAAACACACACACACACACACACACACACACACACACACACACACACACATATATATGTACAGAAAGACATTCAACTTACACTGAAAGAGTAGGGCAAGTTGTACCCAGGATACATGTTTTGACAGTAGTGGAAGTTCAGGTTGTACAGACCCTCAGCCAGCAAGCCAACCATCATGTGGAACTGTGGAAGAGGGAGAGACCAAAAGCAAGTGAATGTAAATCTCAACCAAATGACACTGTTTCATTCCCTTCTTAAACACCATCACTATACTGATCTACTGATAGGAGAAATCAATGCAATGGATGGTTGCTGTTCAAATCCAAAGCTGTTAGATCAGAGTTTAGGAGGGATTTTTCTCTTTTCTAAGCCCCTCTGGAATGGAGGTCATTCAGACAAGTGAAATGTTAAAATGACTTAAATTCTTTTAAACGAGGGACCAG
This sequence comes from Centroberyx affinis, assembly GCF_046629955.1. Classification (NCBI taxonomy): domain Eukaryota; kingdom Metazoa; phylum Chordata; class Actinopteri; order Beryciformes; family Berycidae; genus Centroberyx; species Centroberyx affinis. The sequence goes on from NW_027281965.1 coordinate 134,029, forward strand.
ATTTACATCAAAATATGCATGCAGATGTTTGTTCAATGGGGGTCTGAACTTGTATTTTTCAACTTAAAAAATTATGCCTTGAATATGTATGAACATCAGAAATATTGTTTAAGATTGGTGTACTCACGCTGAAGTTGTAGGAGCCATTAATTTTGTCCAGAGCTAAACTCAGATGGTTGGTCTTCCCCAGCTAGAGGCAAGTATAGATCAGAAATTGATTTCATGAGTATATCACACACACACACACACACACACACACACACACAAACACAAACACAAACACAAACATACACACACACCTCTCACCTGGAATACGTTGTCCTCCACTTTCTTAACGCCTTCTACTGGAGGTTCTGGCTGTAATTTGCCATCTGCCGTTTTGTCCTTCGCTGTTTTGTCATCCCCTGATTCTTTGAGCTCTTCTGGCTTAGCAGCAGGACCTGGTTCTGGTCCTGGTTTATCAGCAGGACCAGGAGCACTCTCCCTAATCTTCCTCACATCTAAAGGACACAAACAACCAGATAACCATCATGTCCTTTGGCTTTAACAAAATGGCCATGAGCTAAAATCTGTATGTACAGTGATAAACCAAGAAGGCTCTGACACCATTATAATGAGTGGAAATCTAGGAACAGAGCAGCATTTTTAGCAAATGGCAGATATGAGTTACAAAATTATTCCATCAATTCATTCTGGTTCTTATGTAAGAAATGGAGGAAGTAATGTACAGTCAACAAATCATTGGTATGATTTTATAACAGCTATGAGGTATGAGTGGCACTGACCTTTGTCTTTGGGAGGCGACACCTTTGTCCAAGGCTTTGCTGTCAAGACGTTGTCTTGTACACCGAAAGATGTCACGCTGACACTACACAAACAGACACACACACAGTTAAAAAGTCAACCTAAGCATCAGGCTGTCAATGCAATGTATATGCTTTCTCACTTGACAGCGGCGTGCAAATATACACACCTGAGGTTTTTGATATCAATGATAAAAAGGATGACAGGCTCGTTGTTGGGTGTCTGAGTCGGAGTGACACTGAGTGGGCATTTCTCGGTCTCCTCTGCCTGGAGGAAAAACATTCACAACCAACAAAGTCACTCAAAATCACAAGTTTCAACAGTCCAGTCCCCGGTGGAAAGACATTACAGATGCGCTAGTGTTTCATATGTTTTTCATACACTTAGTTTGTTTTTAAGAAAAAAAAATAGATTAAAATCGTAAATCAGGTGTAGGTGTGAAAAAATCAGAGATTTTATTTTTAGGCCATATCGCCCAGCCCTAGTCCAGTCATATCTCACCTCTACATCCATCCTTATTTATCAGTAATCTGATGTATCAATGTTTAACCCTACATCACCTGATCACCTTAGTTCCATTCTTGACATTAAATAACATAAAATTACATATATGACATTAGTTTTCCATGACTGCATAACTGTCACACTATTAGTAAAGCCTCTATGTCTGAGCCTCATAATCTGTGAAGCACAGAGATATTTAGAATGTGATGTACTTACTGTGTAAGACAGGACTCCACTCACACGAGACTTGGAAAGACTGAAACCAACCTAGGGAAAGAGTTTTGAGTATGGTTAATCAATGGACTATGTTCATAAAGCACACCATTTCCCTGGATGAGATCGGTAACTCTTTGTGGCCCATCCAGTGACAAATGTATCATATGCAGTATTAAATCTAGTTCGATGTGATCATGGTGTGAATTAAATCTGAGGCTCCATTTACAAAAGAAATTTCCACTGGGGATCTTATGGCCACTATGAAAAAGCATCAAGGTCACGGTATTAAACGGCTCATCCTTCTAGCTAACATGCAAATTAGCTTCCTAGTTTATGATCACTGTGTTTGGCATGGCAGCTAGCTTGCTGGTAAGCTTAGTCAGTTAGCCTGACATCACTTACCTGCTGTTGGAAACATTTTTGTATTATCAGGATTTTTGTAAGATAGTCCATTAATAGTCAAATATAAATTAATTTATTTTAATCAATATATGAATTGAATATGAATTAATATGAATTATCTTTCCCCAATTAAAAATAACTATGTTCAAATGTTATTACACTGTACTTGAAATTTGTGAAAGTTATCCATAGTAAATTGTGTCTCGTGCCACAAAATTGTAATGTCTGAGCTAAATTCCTCCATGCCAGGATTTGATACCAGGCTAATTACTATATCTTACTTCCAAGCCATTCTGTTCCCTCCACTCATGCCCTCACTCCCCATTGCCAGAATTGCATAATGGCATTAGAATGATTATGAATTGATAAAGTCATAAAAATGTTGTGGTCTGATTAGAGCTGCAACGATTAATCGATTAGTTGTCAACTATTAAATTAATCGCCAACTATTTTGATAATCGATTAATCGGTTTGAGTAATTAAAAAAAAAAAGTCAAAATTCTCTGATTCCAGCTTCTTAAATGTGAATATTTTCTGGTTTCTTTACTCCTCTATGACAGTAAACTGAATATCTTTGGGTTGTGGACAAAACAAGACATTTGAGGACGTCATCTTGGGCTTTGGGAAAGACTGATCGACATTTTTCACCATTTTCTGACATTTTATAGACCAAACTACTAATCGATCGAGAAAATAATCGACAATGAAAATAATCGTTAGTTGCAGCCCTAGGTCTGATGCTGAGCCCTTTTGTATGTATCTCCCATAATTGATGCTGAAGTGCTGCTGGCTAGGCAGTGGTAAGCAGAAGCAGGTAAGATCTTAAGATAATACCTATTTCATACTATAATGCTATACTACTGTCAAATTTTATCAGCCTACTTACAACCAACAGGTGATGACAAAATTTACATGTTGCTGTTTTTTAAGACTACTTTGAGTTAAGGAACTGATAGCCACATGTCACACTATGATGTCAGTAGCATATTACCTAGGCTTGTTTGGGCTTTCAGTTTACTTTGCATTCATCTTTCTGCTGACTGTTGTTGCGTCCTTACACAGTTTGCAAAATACACATTTTCTCAATCTATTAAAAAGCACATGTATTGTTTAAAAATAGATTATCCAAAGATAAAAAAAAACAACGTGTTGGGTCACTTACTAGCAATATGAATCTCAAATTTAATTAATTCCACTAAAAGGGTAGCAGAGACCACCCTTGTCTGAAAGCAGGCGGAGAACTTCAGTGAAGTTACACTCCCTAAATACACATGCAGGTCTACCCCTGCCGCACACACACACACACACACACACACACACACACACACACTTACAGGGAACTTATTGTAGTCCACCACGTCTTGGAGGCGCAGAGAATGCAGGTTGACATCCAGAGTCCCGTTGGCGTAGAAACCAAAAGTATTGAGGTGGACGACAAACCGGGTTTCATTCTGGGAAGGAGAGAATGTAAAACTACTAGTAAAGCAACGCAAATGCATAAGTCAAGTAGAAAAAAAGAATGATCATAAAGAATGGTCAGCTAAATTACGAAATTGGTCAGAAATGCCACGTATGGCCGTTTATCAATTTTACCGTTGTCATGACATATGGCACCATTTTTAATACCATTTTCTAACACTGTAGATTCTCTCTCTCACACTCACTCACACACACACACACACACACACACACACACACACACACACACACACACACACACACACACTTAGGACTTATTACAAATGCCTCCTGGTGAACCACCACAGCCAGAAATAACGTTACCTAGCTCACTTAATGTTAGTTAATGTTCGTCATCTTACATTGAGGGTGAGTTGGTGTATCCTTGCATTGCATCCAGCCAACAGGAGTAAAAATCCAGCCACAACCAAACCCGTGCTATTTGTCACAGCCATCACCAGCACCCAACTTGCTAACTGCGTGAATCTGCCAACGTTAGCGACCAACAATCCTGCCAAATGTTAGCTAGCAACCCAGCTAACACTAGCTAGCAATATCTATCGATAGCTCGCGAGTTACAGTAATGTTAATCTTTGAACTCAGTGTAGCGGTTTTCTAAATTACTTTCGTATTATCAATTCAGAACCATCTGTATGGTAACATCTATGATTTTTCTGTTTTCCAATTCTTTTGTGCTTTCATTGCGCAGGGAGTGAGCTAGCTGGTAGCTGGCAAGATCTCGCTTCCTGGTCTAGTATCAAGAGTAACCAAGGTGCAGCCAACGACGACAGTCGCTTACACGTTCACAATAATGCCAAAGTTCCGCAACCATTAAACATACGAATGGATTTGATACAAGCGGCGATGCAGTACAACAGAACAAAAGCGCAACAAGTGAATTACAAAAGCTTTGAATAAACGATCTTTAAATAAACTATCCAGCGAATTTGTTGATTTCCTGTCAACCAATTGAGTTGTTTACTTCCGCAGAATCTGACTTAACCTTCTACTAATTGTCCTAGAACTCGTCACGTGGCGCAGAGTTTCCGGCTAGCAACGTCCACGTCACATGAACCATTAAGGTTGCCATGTCACGGAGAAATCAAGCAATCTAAGATCTCAAAACAAGCCCAAAACAAGCAACATGTTTTTAATACATGCAAAGCCATCGTCTTTGCTGTAGGTCACACAGGATGAGATTTTCAGGCAGAATTTATCCTCAGAACACCATCACTCATATTATACTGTAGAATTTAACTGCTGTACGTATTGTAAGTCACTCATGAGAACCTCAAATACCTAAAATGTGAAATATAGCCTATATGCAGCGGTGGAAGAAGTATTCTGATCCTCTACTTAAGTAAAAGTACCAATGTAGCAATGTAAAAATACTCCATTACAAGTAAAATCCTGCATGAAAAATCCTACTTAAATAAAAGTACATAAGTATTAGCAGCAAAATATAGCTAAAGTATTAAAGTAAAAGTAGTGGTTTGGTCCCTCTGATTGATATTTTATTATATATGACATCATTAGATTATTAATACTGAAGCATCAGTGTGTAAGCAGCATGTTACTGTTGTAGCTGCTGGAGGTGGAGCTAGTTTGAACTACTTTATATACAGTTAGCTAGTTTAGTCCAGTGGTTCCCAACCTAGGGGTCGGGCCCCTCCAAAGGGTCACCAGATAAATCTGAGGGGTCATGAGAGGAGGAAAGAAGAAAAAACACACACATCTGTTTTCAGTTTTTGGGCTTTTTCTCTAATCTTTGATTTTTGCTGAAATATTGGATCATTTCAACATTTATTGAAATTAAACCATGTAAGGTTTAGAGGGAAAAATCACTATTTGGTGGAGCTGTTAACAACTCATAGACATCTGAAATGTGACCCCGACTACACACTGCTTTTTGTGAGACGTCAAAAGCCAAAAAGGTTGAAACCACTGGTTTAATCTTTAACAATGTGTTGTATTTTAAAAGCTTGTTATATTATCCATTGTGTCAAATCTCCATCTAAAAAGTAACTAAAGCTGTCAAATAAATGTAGTGGAGTAGAAAGTACAATATTTCCCTCTGAAATGTAGTGGAGTGGAAGTATAAAGTAGCATCAAATGGAAATACTCAAGTAATGTACAAGTATCTCAAAATTGTACTTAAGTACAGTACTTGAGTAAATGTACTTAGTTACTTTCCATCACTGCCTATATGTCAGTGTAATCAGCAAACATACTTTACCAGGCTTTACTTTCCAAATGATTTTCCTTTTGAAATGAAATATGCAAACAGAAGATAACAGAAGCCACTGTGAACCTGTGTGCAGCTTGTGACCAGCATCTTGCTTTCTTTTTTCCCTCTGAGAACTCAAATATGAACGATGCATGGTTTGATGTGTTCCATATCTTTCAACCTCCATGTAGAGTCACCTGCTGAGAAAGTCTGGGAACACATACCTTCAAAATGGTATCAGCTATGGCTCTGTAACTCATTTATTTTCTGTATGCTAGACTAGTGGTTCTCAACGTGGGGCCCGGGGACCACCAGGGGTCCTTGAGGGGGTCCCCAGCAAGCAGATGAATTATTAAACTTCACCATTATGTCATTTAGAAAAAGTTAACACAAATAGAGAATTAGAGAATGCAGAAGAATGACTGTTTTGATCATAGTTTTCATAGTTTTGATCATCTCTCTGCCTATAATACAGATGGTCATGGAATTCTGGACAAAATCATATCTGACGATAAAAATGTTTGGGTTCGAGAGACAAAATGTCATCAAATGGGGGTCCGTGGCCCTAATGTGGACTAAATTAGGGTCCTTGATATGAAAAAAGTTGAGAATCACTGCGCTAGACCAAGTTCTTTTTTTTCTTCTTTTTTTTTTGACAGTCCACATTTAGGTATATTAATATATGTTCTCAAATAGTTTGACTTGTAGATGGAAATAAGCCTTTTTTTATTTTATTTATTCTTAATTTATTCACTAGGGGACAACAGGGATGGAAAACAAAGTGGTGGAAAAAAAAGAGTTGGAAATAATTATCTTTTATGTTTTATTATTATTATTTTACATGAGTAAATGTTACATGAGTGATGTTTTCTGTATTTTCATCAGTACAGACCTATTTTTAGTCTATTATCACTGTGTAATCAAGCAATACCCTGGCAATACCAGGAAAAGAGTCCTACTGTACTGAAATTGTTTTATTTGATGTAATTTCTGTAGAGCTAAGTTATGAGGAAATTAGTGTTGAATTTCAAGTATGTGTATTGTATAAGAGTCAGTTACATTGGAGTCTATAAAACATGATTTAGCTTCACTTCACTGTTCAAATTTCACACTAACACACTCACAAAATGAGACTTAAAACCTATATCAGTCAACACACTTGAACAGAGACATAATTAACTATTCTGAGGCTGTTATTTTGATATATACCTTCATCTACCAGTGTGGGAGAAGGTATGACGGGAATATTTAACACCAAGAGCGGCCAGAGTGAAATTCAACATTAGTCCCGGATTTTAGTTAATCAGTTAAAAAAAAACACAAAAAAAACAGGAAACAACAACAAGGAAAACAGAAAATGTCAGTCAGGTACATTCAGCTTCGCATTCACACTTTTCCCAGTTATGGAACAGAATCATTGATTTGTTTCAATTGAATCATTTTTAATGACAAATGATATCTCACTTCCCCTGAAACAACAAAATACATGACCAGATATTAAACAAATTTTGAGCAATTTTCAAGAATGCCACTTCAATGCTCTCCCTGCTTTCTCCTGTCTTAATCTAATCTGTAAAGCAAACTATCTTATACATCAGCAGTGGAAACCTGGTGGTCTAGGTGTGCTTTCCAGTGCCAGTGAGGACCTAACCTGCATGCATTACAAATACAGTAAGTTTTGCTAGCTGCCATGATTTGTCAACTCAGACATGGTGTCATATCAATCCCTGGCTCCAGTTGAAGCTGCTGAAACCAGGCAGCACTATAGACACTGGTAGACATGAATGGTGGCCTAGAAAACATGTAGCTCTCAAAGACTGGATTTGATAGATCATAATGTGATACACTGGCACACAGTGAGCATATAAAAATAACTTGGCTCATCAAATCAGATAAAAAAAAAGACAGAGAAAAAATAAATGTCTAACAAAATGTCATTATTGCTCAGTGATAGGGCTGCAACCAACGATTATTTTCATTGTCGATTAATCTGTCGATTATTTTCTCGATTAATCGATTAGTTGTTTGGTCTATAAAATGTCAGTTTACTGTCATAGAGGAGTAAAGAAACCAGAAAATATTCACATTTAAGAAGCTGGAATCAGAGAATTTTGACTTATTTTCTTAAAAAATTACTCAAACCGATTAATCGATTATCAAAATAGTTGGCGATTAATTTAATAGTTGACAACTAATCGATTAATCGTTGCAGCTCTACTCAGTGATGTTTAAAAATCAGAGTCAAAGATATAAAATGTATAAAGTGTATTCCCTACCAGTCCCCCCATATGTTACAAGGAATATTAAAACATTTTGTTGTAACTTTGGGATTATTTGGTGACTTTCATATTAAGTGGCCCGCCAATACTACCCCCGCTGATTGTAGGAGCGAAGACAACACTTCCACTCTGAGCAGTGATTGTGACACTGGCAGGAGGCAAAGCAGGTGAGGAGGTGGAAGGTGGAGGAGGAAGATTTTGCTCAGCTGCTTTTCCCTCTGAGGATGAAAGACAGAGACACAGAGACAATGTAAATGGAGCTTGTGCAGAAATTAGTAAGAAGAGATAAATGACAGTTGTACAAAGTTGAAGCAGTTTTTAACAGCCTCACACCTCCAAGAACTGCACCTGTATATGCTGTCCTTAACTTCTCTGCAGTGTTGTTGTTGCCCATCTTCTTCAGGACGTCAATAGTGACGGTCACAGCCCCGTCTTCATGGTATCTTTTCACCATCTTTTCTACTATGTCCTGCCGGGGTACATTCTCAGTATGGCTCGCAGGAATGGCTTGATATCCGCCCAACTTTAAATTGTTGAGGTACCACGTAAACCTTTTCAACTCTTCATTACGTAGATCATCCAGAGTGTCCAGGAGCAGTTGTTGAACATCCATTTCAGATCACTGAATAGGTAAAGGAGGGGAAATAAGCTTTCAATGTCCAGATTAATCACTTTTGTGTGGCAACAAACACACATGACAAAGGTTAGTGCACACAGAAAAGACAAACCCCCCAATATCCAACACAAAAGGTATTGGGGTCAATGTTAGACAGTTAGGCTACTGAAGGTATATGTGGAAATCAGTTACACTACATGAGGGTTGTAGTTACATAGACATAGAATAGAAAATATTCAGATCAAGGTATAATAGAACATTTCCTGAGTTTAGGATCATAAGGTTTTATCTGGGTGGAGTGCAGTTCTGAGATATGGAGCATCAAAGGTTTGACATATAACAGCTGACAAAACTGTGTCAAACCCAAAAGGTTATAAAAACAAAACAAAACACCACACAGGCATAAAGTATCATTCAAATATCATGAATATGCGGATAACTAAATTTTGCTTTAAAAAAAAAAAAAAAAAGTCAAACAGAACCATATAATAATATAATAGATTTATAACTAACTTGGAGTCGTGTGGACTTGGAGTTGTAGGCTTGAGTTTAGCACTGTGAGATAGGGCTATAGGCTAATGGCTGTAGAGACAGACAGACCGTAAACAATAAGGATAGGCAGGAGGGCAGCCATCACAAGCCCATTCAACCTGTCAGATGTTGGAAACAGATGTAATAACATACAAAACGTATAATCTTAGACCAGTCAATAAGAAAATCACCGCAGAAATACAGGCCTATACAGCATAATTACAACATATGCGCTATCGGTTGCATAAGCTATACATCGCTGTCGTAGCCGATCTAGATTAAGTCCGCGACCCAGATGTTCAACAGTGGGCTATAACACAACACATCCAAGGTCATCCTATTTGTAAGCATCATTATGCAAAATGTCTTACCTCACTACCAATAATTAAGTAATCGACCCGTAAGATCGTCGTCGCGGAAAAACTTGCAGCAACAATACTTTCGATTTCAAACTTCCTCATGGTCTAACAGGAAGTTTGTCAACACACAGCAGCAGATGTGACTGCCCACATGTTCAACACCTGGATCATCCAGGATGATAGGGGCCACCACAGAAGAAGAGACAGACAATTTGATACATAGATAGATAGATAGACAGATAAATAGATAGATAGATAGATAGATAGATAGATAGACCTGGTTTAGCCCAAAGACATTGCATCTCTTGCGTAGCCTAATGAAAGGGACATTTTTCTGGAGAACTAAAGCATGAAATTGAGATTCAATTAATTTATCCTGTATCATTGAAAAATATTGGTCCTTTAAATTGTCTTTCTGACTGACCCGTATAGAGCTGAGCAGATTAGGGGAGGGGAGGTTTAAAATAGGTTTAAAACTAGCTATTTTTCTTCTTTTTTTACCAGGGGCAAAAGAATTGTGAAACTATATTTGTTACTTACTGAAGAGAGATGTAGCACTTAACAATATAGGACTTAAAAGCTATTTCAAATGTTACAAAACCTTGACTGTTCCATTCTTGCTCCCCTACTTTTTAATTTCTGCCCTCTCCATGTATCTTAGTCTCTTACACACTCCACACACTAATAGAACTGGTGCTGGTTTTGGCAGTGAAATGATACCACCTGGTTATGGATCACAAGGTCAAAATCTAAAGTGAAGTCTCTTGAAAGAATGGTGTCTATCTAAAAAATATAGGGTGTTGCCAAAGGTCACTGAACACGACAACAATGTGTACATTTGTTGACTGAAGGACCAACACTGGGACCAGTATTCTTTTGGCTGGAGCCTGACAAGCTGCATTCATTCACACATCAAAAAGCAGTGTATAGCATCTCAGCGCACCGGAGTTGGAGGGAATTTTGTCTGCTGGATCATTTTGAGATCAGTGTCTTGAGACGGCATGCGGACCAGAAGTTATGTAAATACTGTATATGCACATCCACTGGTTGTAAATATGTAGAACATCCCTTTATAAATAGGAAGATAATAAAAAAAAGTACAAAAAAGTGTGTATAGAAAGGACACTTTACCGTGTATCATGGTAATTTCTGTGAGGATGTTTAAGATGACTGCCATAGAATTTTGATAATAATGTTGTGTAAAAGAGCATTATTTTCATACAATTGTCACTGGATTGTTCATGCCTTTTCCATGGTAACAGAGTGTTCTGAACTCAAAAGTTATATAGTAGCCCGTGTGTGTGTGTGTGTGTGTGTGTGTCTGTGTGAGGGTGCACACACACCCACACCCACACACACACGCACGCGTTCTTGCCCTCGGTGCTACAGTGCTACACTGCATTATTCTTGACCCTCCCTTCCTTCCTCTCTTGATATACCAATAGAGAACGCCCATGCTGGGTTTCAGAGGCCAAAGCAAAAGGAACGCCTGATCATCAGCTACAGACAAACATACGCAACACACACCCGCCCACACTTACACACACACACACACACACACACACACACACACACACACACATAAAGATCTGAGTTACCCAGTCTTTTCTCAGAAGTCTCAGGCAGTCATCATTAGACAGTCAGTCACTGTTCTTTGAGGAAGACATCAGACAGTTGTTAATATTTCTATCCAGGAGCCCAGATAAAGGATGTGTGTATTTGGATGGCCAATCACTCTTCTCCTTTTTCCCCTCCTCGGGTCAGGTGAGTGAATGACAGCTGCAATGGATGTCAATGGGCAGGGACACTAAGATGCAAAACTAGAAACAAACCTACTGAATGTCATGCTGTGGAAACAATCAGGATAATGTAAATAATACAGACTGGTAATCCTCAATAGTGAATTGGTATAAATTATGTAATTGCAAAGTAGTAAAAATTTTATCAGTAATTCAAACATTTGAGCTTGGAATAGTCCAGAGTCTAAGGACAGAGCTGACAATGTTTGTGTGTCTCATGACTGATGAGTAACAGTATTGGTAAATCAGAAAAATTGTTGTCCTGCATCATTGATTTTGTGTTTAGATCACTGGTGAAGTTGTTCTGTTTCATCCTCTGTGTCTTTTCGATGCCATCTATTCTGCCCTAAACCTAAACTGGCAGTTCTCTTATGGAATAGATTTTACAGGATGGCATTTGAGCAACATAATTATATATTTTGATAGCTGGTATACTGGGGAAATACACACACACACACACACACACACACCAATGAGCTACTGTATGAGATCATCTGATAGCCAGGAGAACAACCTCAGGATTTCCATGGAACAATGGTCATAGAAAAGAGGAGCGAGCTCATTGACTTGGGCAGGGTGTCCTTCCTTCCTGAGAGGAACACACTGGGTGTATTCAGTGTGCTAGGACACAATGGTTCTCAACAGATCAGCTAAATGCAATGTTATTTCACTAAACGGCAAAATTCAATTGACTTTTTCCTGCATTATGCAAGGAGAAGGAAAAATCATCCAGAAATACAGCACTAAGATAGGCAAGCATGTGATGAGGTAGAGTATTAATTACTGTGATTGGATGTGACACATTTGCTACACACTTTGCAGACACAATTCAATGCCATTGATTTCCAATGGGGCCAAAATTCCCAAAATCTTGTATCTGAAGTATAATTTGTTCTCTCCACAATCTAGTTGCAGTTGCATGTGGCATTAATACCTCTAAAGTCAGTATTCAACGATCATTCAATTAAAAGTAAAGACAAAATTCATGACAATATTTTATTTTTTAAGATCCTTTTGAATCCCTAATCCATTTTTTTGATATAGTTTATCAGTTACAGCTTTACTGGCATATATTCCTGAAAGGAAGACAGAAAAAAACAACTGTAGGTCCTTCCTGCTCTAATGTTTACAAACAATACCAACAAATCATACAGCTTGAGCTCATGCCATTAATTTGTTTGAAAAAAAGTTTTCAAAAGACATCTATCTTGGTACCACACATAACTCTGTACAACAATTCTGGAGTCAGTGTTTATGTTTTAGAAGTGAAAGTAAAAAGTGAAAGTATAGGCTACAAAATGCTACGTATCCCTTGAGGAAAAGAATCATTACCTGGAGGTTATCATTTATTTTGAGGTATTACTGGAAATAAACTCCTAAAGTGCACAATGATTTGGAGGAACTTATGTTGTATCTTCTGTTCTGACATGTATAAATGACTGAGTATGTCTGTCCTCCTTTCCCGCTCCCTGACCATATCATGTGACCTCAGCTACCTCATCCCCTGTGTCTACTCTCTCTCCCACGTCTCTTCGACCACAGTTTTCTCCTCCTTCCTCCCACCCACCCATACTCTCATCTCTGTCTTCCCCTTCTCTCAGTGCCCCGTCCCCCACCCCTCCTTTCACACCCTTGACAGGTTCATCAGAAGAAGAACGCTGCACTCTGATGATCTCACCCTCCACACTGGTGGTCAGGTATGGTCAAATTTACTGGAAGGAGCTGACTAGTGGAGGAAACTGACCTCTTCATTTTAGGAAAAGCAGAAGGAACATCCAATAAAAATAATCTAAATAGAGATCACTTCTTTGCTGCTGCATATCTTTGGTATATCCAGTGGTAGTGATCCAAGTTTGTTTAGCAGCTGGTGCCTATTTAAATTTTGTGAGAAATAAATCTGTGTATAACCTCGATTGTCACAGGTTTGGAGATCCAGTGACAGCCAACTGCTCTGTACCAACGATGGATTTTTCTTTCCTGGGCTGGGAAGTCGAACTGGTAGGGGAGTCAGTGCTCACTAATTTATGACTCGAGGACTCTATTGAAATTTGCACACATACAGAAACATTCCACTGAGCAATTTTACATTGATTAGTCATTTAAAAGATGTCTAAATGGTTATAGACGTCTAGACTAAAACGAGGCTACATAGGGTTTAAAAGTGAAAGTCTAGTAAATGTCTTCTGACTGTCTAAGACTAAGACTGTCTTCTGTAAATTACAAAAATAAAGCATTATTTTGTACATATCGACTCATGTGGTGCATATTTTTGATATTTACAGTTGTTTATGCATTTTTTGAATATGTAATAATATATGTACTGCTTGATCTAAAACTGGGCTATACATAGCCAAAAGAGATCCTGGCTATGAGAGCTAAAGCAGAGACACAACACTGAAATGATGTCTAATGCTCAGTGTGATTATTCATCAAACTGCAGAGGCTTATATGCTCATTCTCTAGTTTGTGATACAGACACTGAAAGACTTAGGTTTGCCTACATGTACTACTGCTTTTATGTGGTAAATAGACATTGAATGCATTGGCTATTTTTGTATACCAAAATATACAATTTTCTTAAAAATGAATAGCTTACTTCTCAAAACAATCAGACATGCCTTCATTAAGATTACAAATGTAAGGCAAAGACACTTATCTTGATCTTGATACATATACCACCCAAATAGCAATACTCTAAATATTTGTATCAAACAATTTTACAATACTTTTATAGCTTTTCCTGATCTGTGACCTTTAAACACTCTAGGGAGCCCCTCCTGCCAGTATGACTAGGTTTCTGGTCTGGAGAGTGGATAATGTGACTGAGTGGAGCATGAGGCCCATGTGCTATGCAGGCTCCGATCAAGGAGGACATTGCTACACTTGGCTAGATTTAACGGTCTACAGTGAGTTGATATTTTGTTTTGCTGACATATTTTCAAGTATATCAGAGAAAACGTGTTAAGTTTTTGTTGATCATCCTATGTGTCTGTCTTTCTATCTGTCCGTCTGCCTCCCCAGAGCCTCCAGACAGTGTGTCCATCAGCTATGTAAATCACTCTGGGCCAGTGCTTGAGGGTCATCAGTACACTCTGCAGTGTAACGTCCAGGACGTCGCTCCTGTTGAGAACCTCGCTGTGACTTTCTACAGAGGACAGGCGGCGCTCGGCCCTCCACAGTCCAGGAATAACACAGAGATGACACCGGTGACCGAGATCTTCACTCTAAACATCAACTCCAGCAGAGAAGATGATGGAGTCCAGTACTGGTGTGAAGCCAAGCTGGACCTGGGACCTGAAGGACCGCAGCTCCCTCCTGTGGTGATGTCGCAAAACCTCACAGCTAGCGTCCATTGTGAGTTCAATAGTAACATGTTCTCGCATTTATTATTATAGACTTCATGCAATGGACACATTTTATTAAAGGAATATCCCTTTCCATTCTCCATCTCTCTCCTTCTTCCCTCTACCTCCCTCTTGAGGTTTCTCCATCTATACAATCTCTCTTTTCTATTTTCAATATCCTTCTCTATCCTTCTGTTTCCTTCCTTCTGGTTTCTTCTCTTTCTCAGATGGTCCACAATTCCTTTGTCCTACAAAAGTGCAGGTTAGAGAGGGAGAGGCACTAACCTGTGAGGTCAGAGGAAACCCTCACCCATTAGTCACCTGGCTCAGAGATGGGCAGGTGGTGGCCCCACCCAATCACTCAAGCAGAAAGCATGCTGGGAAGTACACAGTCTGGGCAACGGGAGCTCTTGGACGGAAAAACCTCACACTGGAGGTGGAGATCCTCACTGCCAGTGGTATGTGTCTGTGTGCATTTATGTGTGTCATCTATTCTGTGTAACGTGTTGTTGTTAGTGCTTGGCCATATCTGACATTTCCATGGTGAATTCCAAACACAAAAATCCAATGCTATATCATTATTTTGGTTTGTGTCCACAGTTTGTATTTGGCTGTGCAATGGCACCTCATCAGTCCAAAGCACAGATTTCTGTACTGATCTATCTACCAAACAGTAGTAATGATTAATAATTGTTTGTGAAAAAGACACCACAAGCATGCAGCCTGCAAATTACACTGTAAACACACAATGTTGCATATATTGATTGGTTCGGTTATGAATTTGTAAATATTTCACTTTTTTTTCACTTTACATTTGATTCCTCTGAACGACCTCCATTCCTAAGGGATTTGGATAAACAGTTTGCCCTGTTCTGTTATCATGAGACAACCTTGCATGATCAAACTGGATTTAAATGACAAATGTAACTGAGGCAACAGTGAAATGTCGTCCCGTGTTGACTGAATTAACGCAGTTACTCTTTCTCTCCCTCTCTCTAGGAACTTCAAATACTGATAGCAGGCATTTCCTGGTGGCTGTCCTACTCATTCAGTTGATTAACTGGCTGTAAGACCTCCTGAAATCACTCCACGCACCTGTAACTGGACTGTCCATACTGTTTGGATGAGAAATGTGAGAAATGTTTGTCATTGTTACTCCCTGCAAAGATTCATTGCTTTTTCTCTGTCACTCATCTTACATCCAAATGGACTATGTACATACAGTTGACCGCTTCATTGTCTGATACCATTACTTTCATTAGTGTTTTGTGCATTAGTCTTTTTGTGCATAGCATCTAAAAGTCAACAACAACAAAATAATGGCGTTATGCTATAATAACCACATAATTTATACTAAATGTTCCCCTTTGACAGCTTCTGCCCAGGTACATTCATGTTCTTAAACTCAGTCTCTGGGGAAATTGCACCAATACTATAAAAATGAAAGCAGACCTTTGTTCAAAGCTGCTCCAGGCAGGGAACCAGTCCATGCTCTGGTCTAGAGAGTTTTTCTTAGCACATCATAGGTCGATGGCAAGTGGGCTGACTGAGTGCATGTGCTCTGTGAATGGTGGTGTTGCACCATTTTCATCTTTGGGGTTGATTAAGTTATATAGCCTACATTTGAAAAAACTGGAAATGAAACTAGAAATGGCCTGCTGGCAGTTCCAGTTTTAAGCTCTTTCCAGACATGGCTCATACTCATCTCTAAAGAAATGTTAAGGGGCTGTGGTATGCCTATTCGCATGTGTGTGTGTGTTCTGGTAGGTTTTTTGAGAAGAATGGATTTTTCATCATTGGTTTCTTCATTGGCATATATTAAACAATGTTACAGTGTCTTTCCTGAATGTCTGCAGGTCTTCCCACATTTGGTGCATGTATATTAAAGCCAAATCACTAGATGTCTTCTCACACAGAGGAGAGGTATGTTTTATGTACTGTATATACTCTCTGCGTCCTGTAGTGTGCATTAAAACTCTGAACCATCACAAGCATCCCCATGCAGGAACTGCTTGCTTTAGGTTCGCTGCCTTAGTTTAAACTCTTCCTACATCATTAAGTATAGTCAAAAAGAACATCATCAAAACAGTCCTGCTATAGTGATCTGGTTTTTAAATGGTAATTTAAAAAGTTAATACTAAATCACAATTCTTACGATTCTGAGATTTTCAAAATGCAATCATGCCACTTAACTTCAACTGATCAATGTGGAAAAACAAAACTATAGAATCCAGCCTGTGGTGATATACTGTGCCAAATTTACTCAGGAACCAGTGAAACCATGCAACTTCAATACTTTATTGCGGTCATACATTATAATCAAAAATTAAGTTAGACATTTAGGCTACAATGTCATAACTGGAACCATAGTGGGTGTGCAATCACAAAACAGGCGTCTGTATGACTTTACACCTTGTAATATCCCTTTATTATTTCTCAATTCAAAGTAAATGACTTACCATTTCAAATAGAGCCCTTTTAACACAAAATAATGACACACAGTGTTGAAGGAAATTATTAAAATTATTATTTCTGTAGACAGCATGTTTCTCAAATGGTCTTATCAGACCCAGATCAGAGGGTACAATATATGTGCAGTTCATGTCTGAAATTCCTCACCCATACAAGACGGCAAAAGCAGCACTCCTATTTTCATTGCATGGGTCAAAACCACCAGGCCAGGCTTCCAATAATGAGCCACTTTCTTTTCTTCCCCTTCTCGGCTGACAAGTCATCCTGTGCAACCAAACTTGACTAAAGATAAGGCAAGTTTTCAGTCAGTAAGACAGGGAGAGCATCACAACACATCAAACTAAGAAACCCAGCTGATGGTCTTAGAAGGACAAACAAAACAAAAATCGACCAAGTCAAACAAATGATGTTGGTTAGTTAAGTCAGTTTCCACAGTTGATTGTGCGCTCAGCAGTGTTGCACTAATGTAACTACAGTGCAAGTTTGTGAGTTTATATATCAGAATCTCTTATAATAATAATAATAATCTTATAATAATATATCCAGTCCTTCTCTAAATACTAAGTCTTCTTTAAATACAGATTTTAGTATACCATTGACATCATCATTCAAGGTTCACCAGCCCATTTACTATTAGTTTATCTTTTGTTCCAGATTGCTCCATCAAAGCAGTGTATCAAATTCAAAGATTATGATGGAGGGCACAATTCTTTAATAGAAAAATACTGTGTATATGCTCTTTTGTTTAAACCTCAGGTGACTCTTCACTCTTTTACTGTCAGACAAAATGTCCATTGAAATCAGAATTGTATTTATACACACACAAAATTCAATTTTAACTTTATGTGGACATTATGCCAGTCAGACTGAAAAAGCGAGTACGGTCACCCAAGGTTTTAACACAAGAACATCCAAAAATACAATACACATGTATGAGCACACACAAACGTACTATGTGCAAACCCATGGTGGAGTTTTCATGGTACGGTAATGTCGACATCAGATATGGCAGACATCTTGGTAGCATCTCCATCCTCAGTGAATTGTGCAACCTGCAGCACAGCAGGCAAAACAAGGTCTCTGTTCCCTGGGGAACTCACTGGGCTGGAGTGGGGAGGTGGAGGAGGAAAAGGGGGACTTTTGATGTCTACACCAAGGCTCCAGTGCTGGACTGAATGTTTGCATTTTGCAGAGGCAACGGCCGCTGCTAGGAGTTCCTGGGAAATGGAGTCCGAGACAAGTTGCTCTCTTGCCAGTGCTTGTTCAGCGAGCAGATCCAGAAGGGAATGAGTGGGAATGGCAGGCACAGAGGTGGTGCTGCACAGAGGCTGCTTGCCTGTCTCCGCAAGTGTGGAGGAGCCGACATCCACTCCCACCCCTTTTCCATGTTTATCCTGCACCATTTTCAAGGCATCAATGTCCTTCACAGCAAGAGAACTTGGGATGAGGCCTTCATCAAGGGCACAGTCCGTTTCTAGGGAGAGTCCTGTCAGTGTTGTTGTCTCCTGGAGAGCATTGGAATCAGCTGAATCACTGGAACCACTTGCCGGAGTGGCAGTGCCACTGATAAAGGATTGCTTTTTCTCAGACTTGGCCTTCTTTACTCTGAGCATATATTTAGGAGAAACAGTTCAAATGAGACTTTGATAACAAGTCAAAACAACTACAAGTGAAAGTAATAATGACAATGAATAAGACTCATAACAGAATATTTGTTGCTTTTAGGCGTATCCTGAGATTCATAGTAGTAGATTAATAGTAGTATTCAATAGTAACTTCTGAACCAAAGAAATGTGCCCTGCTATGCACTGGTCACCACTACTATTATTGTACTCACGGTAATGAAGTGAGGGGGCCTAAAATTTTCCTGCTCTCCCTTAGCAGCACCCTAAGAAAATAAAGCATTAAATTATGTGAATGGTAAGAAAGGTATAGTGTATCGTGTATACTTTGATAATGAATCACGTTTGATAGCATGTCACACAGGTGTTTTAATGTAAATATGATATGACAGAGTGTGTGTGTGCAACATTAGTAAGTACCTAGGCTGCATCCACCCTTTTGGCCAAAGCTGTTTGACCTCACTGTCCAGGAAGGTCTTGAGGTACTCTTCCATCTCTTGGCTCCCCTTCCTTTCCATTTCATATCGGCCCATCTTTGCCTTTACCACATGGCATAAATACTCCCTGCATATGTGAGAGAAAATAATGAGATCATATTTATAAAGTACATAAAAATATAAACTCAGAGTTTCAACAAATGAAATTCATTACACGTGCTAAGCAGGCAACTTAATCTTTTGAGACATTTCTAGTTCAAGTTCCCCCTCTGTCCCCATTTTCACATATCTACAAAGCTTGTCTCTTTCAAAGATATCTGAGGAGTGAACAATGCAAATTTTTCTCTGCAAGTAGTTTGTTGACCACTTTAAATACTCTGATCTTTATATCCCACCTGATCTCCTCGTTCCATCTGAACAACTTCTGAGGGCCCCTCTTCCCACTTCTCTCCTCCACATTGTCCTGTGAGCCAACATTCCCCTTTAGTTTGCCCTCTCTCCCCTCCTCTGCTGCCCTAACATGGAAGTAAGCAGAGTTTAAGATGGGAAGAAAAAGAGTTATGTTTCCTTATGTCTGGTTTGTACATAATTTGAAATTATATTGATGCCTAGGATAAGTGATAATGATTAGGAAGTTTTCCTACTATGTTTTGGGTTAGATTGTGTATGAAGAACAGAAATTGGCAAACAAGGGGGTTTGTAACATGAAATGGGAGTCACATTTTTGCTTTGGAGCCAATCATATGTCACTCATTGTGGGACAGTGACTTGAAGTCCAACAGACTTCAAAGTACTGATTGTCCATGCCATACTTGCATCAGATCTCTGTTGGCTCATCTCATCTCTCCCCAACAAAGAATAATGAAGAATAATGTTAGTTGATGAACGTACTTTGAAGATTTGACTTGTGCACGTGCCTGGCAGTTGTCATGGAAACATGCAATCTGCTCTGGCATTGCTCTGCCAATGGCCTCCTTAAGTTTCTGCATGGGGTCCTCCTGATAAGTGTAAATTAGATACAAAAATGACACACAGTCATCAGTCACATCAATCAATAAAATACAACATCAATCAAATACAAGTGCACTCACCTTATGTGCATGCAATAGTTTCTTTACACGTTTGAGGAGTGTCTCTCTGCTGCAGGGCAGGAAAGAGGACAGGTGTGTGTACACCTTGGAGCGCAACTGGCCACCCTGCTCCCGACACTGCAGCTCAATACTGGGTCAAGACACAGTCAGCAAGCAGAACTATGCATTCAAATACTAACCCTACTCAACATACACATACAGACAGCTAAGATGACAATCTAGAGAGAGTGAGAACATTTGCTCCATATATGTTGGTCAGCAACTCACTCCAGTAGAATTGAGTTGATATCTGGAGTGAAGAACTTGAGTTTTGACTCCCCTTCTGAGGTCTTGGCAGCCTGAAAGGTGCATGAAGCAATCAAAGAAGTTAATCTGTGGACCCATCCTCCAACTGTCTATTTATCTGAAAATGGTGCAGTTTTACAGACATGCCATCTGTCAACATGCACACAAAGAGATGTTCACTTCAGCATACACACATCAACATTGGCATGACATAACTACCACAAATGAAGTACAAGCATACCGCCATAAGCTCTTCAATTCTCTTTTCCAGTACTGGAGGAAGCCCCTCTGGCAAGGGCACACACTGGTGTAGAGAAGTAGTCTTGGCTTCTGAAAGGAGCTGGGTTTGCTCTGGATGAGGCTTAGGCTGGGCACTGGTCTTTGTTTTGGATTTGGGAGGTTGGGATTGGGCCTGAGAGGAAATAGTGGCCTGGGTCTGGACATCCGTTTTGGCTAGGGAAGGTAGGATAAACTGCCTGTCTGCGGGAGGCTGAAGCACCGATTTCGGCTGGGAAATCTCTTCAGTGACATCTAATAAAGAGTCCAAATCAATATCAAAATCCACTGTGCTAGCAGCTTGGATAAGTGCATGGTCATTGGTTGATCCAATTAAACTGAGCAGAGGATCAGCCAATCCTGAGCCCCCACCACCACCCGCATCTGCCGGGCACAGAGGCATTGTAGGATTGCCAAAGATGGGTACCACATTCTGCTTCTCTTTCTCTCTCTTCTGTCTTTCCCTCTCTTTCTCTCTTTGAAACTTTTTCAGCATGTTTGTGACACTCAAGGTTCCAGCAGACTTTTTCTTCTTTTTCTTCTTCACCTGTTCGTCCACTCCAATTTCAGACAAAGTGCTGTGAAATACAATGGCAAAGGCAATGAGTGAATTACTTTGAGAATTGAATCATATCACATGTTGCATGGATCATTTAGAAAGTATTAAGTAGAAAGTATTGTTACTGCAACCTCCTACATTAGTCTATTAAAGTGTTACATTTGTCACACCAAAGACAATGTACTCCTAGCACCATTATTCACAGAAAAGTGTCCTTGTAATCAAGAGGCAACATGGCTATGGTCAGTCTCACCCAGTCTTTGAATGCACTGCGAGTTTCATCTCTCCAACTTCTTTGCACTGCTTCTTCTTTGGCTTATCCTGTCCTCCGTTCAGTTTGCGTTTCTAAAAATGTATTTGGTTGTTATGTCTTATGTCAATTGTGTTCCACAAGTCAAACCATATTGTATGCTTTACATCCTTGGGGGATGGGACAGAGTGGTGCCAAGAACAGCTTCAGTATTCAGGTGGCCAAGATTCACTTACGAGACAACGAGAGAATTCTGTTCTTAAATAAAAATCTATACACTTTTTGAGAACTTTTATCCATTTTGAAGAAACATTTTAGGACACTTCACATATTTCCAAGATCCACTACGTACTTTAGAGGACTCAAGTGTTTTCCTCTCTGTTGCAAAGTCCTCAGTCTCAGTTTCAGAAGCCTGGCGGAACTGCAGTAGGCCTGAATTAACGTAGAATCCTCCATATTTGGTTGTGATAGCGGCTGGCACGAACTCGTCATACTGCAGAGACCAGCCAGAGGCAATATTATGTTACAGTTACAACATAATAGATTTGATCAATGGATTGAAGATGAATGTACTACATAAATCTGGGTAGACTCATAGGCCTCTGATCAGCTCTCATGCATATCAAAAATCAGGAGGCAAATTTGAGGGAAACATGGATGCAAAGTGAGGGCACATGTCTGAGCAGCAACTTGTCATCTGGTCATGTCTTAATTTAGTCATTTTTGCACCCCTTACGGAAGAGCTTATATTTTGCATTGCATTTTGAGACATTCTAATCACAGTGAATTGCACTACTGCTAACAAACTATGAGGGTTACTGCTTGAGCAGAAGAGTTGTGTGATCAGTCGTGAGTAGAAACAAATAAATACATTTGCCCTTAACTATCGATAGACACTAAGGCCAGGGGTATAACAAAATCTTGTCTTACTTTTTTGTATTACAATAGGATTATTTAATGGATGCTGATTTAAGAAATATACAGAAATAAATGCAAATTCATGAGCGTTTTGTCCGTCCCGAATAGGCTATATGGAAAATCCAAATGTGTAACTCATTGCTGAACTCACTGCTTCAGAGTTGTCAATGAAAGAATCCTCGTCATCATAGCCATATCCAATATCAACCAAGTCCTGTACGCGGTCCTTCATTCTCTTAGTTTTGCCACCCTGCAATGAGAGGCTAAATTACTATAGTACCTGCAAATTATCACACAAGACACAGGGGGTCCCTGCAAAATGTGTTACCATTTTCTGGTGTTTATTAAAAAGTCTGAGAACTGTTGCAGTAAGATACTTACGTATTTTTCCTCCAATTTCTTCGCAATGGCAGCCACTTCATCTTTGTCTCCATTTTCTTTCTCTTCCAATGTGCTTGGTGGGCTCCCATCTTTAACCAATATATGGCTGCTCTAAAAAGCATAAAGTCTCAAAGTTATGATACTGACTTTCTCCCAAAATAAAAAACAACCCCATGTCCTAGTCAGGATTAGCTCAATTTGACCATAAGGCCTTCTTGCGGATTCCAGTGAAAAGGCCATTTAGGTTAATTGTTTCCATTCATTCATTGTCTTTACTCTCTTGTTCCTATTAAGGGTTATGGGGGGCTGGAGTCCATCCCAACATGCATTGGGTGGAAGACAGGGGAAAACCTATGAGGAAAACTAGAGCTGCAACGATTAATCGATTAATCGATTAGTTGTCAACTATTAAATTAATCGCCAACTATTTTGATAATCGATTAATCGGTTTGAGTAATTTTTTAAGAAAAATAAGTCAAAATTCTCAGATTCCAGCTTCTTAAATGTGAATATTTTCTGGTTTCTTTACTCCTCTATGACAGTAAACTGAATATCTTTGGGTTGTGGACAAAACAAGACATTTGAGGACGTCATCTTGGGCTTTGGGAAACACTGATCGACATTTTTCACCATTTTCAGACATTTTATAGACCAAACAACTAATCGATTAATCGAGAAAATAATCGACAGATTAATCGACAATGAAAATAATCGTTAGTTGCAGCCCTAAGGAAAACCCTGGACTGGTCACCAGTCCATCACAGGGCTAACACTCACAGTCTCCAATCCAGCTGACTGTCTTTGTAATGTGGGAAGAAACACATGAAGACTCAGGGAGAACATGCAATCTCCACACAAAAAGAGCCAAAGCTGGGAATCAAAACCAGGACCTTCTTGCTGTGAGGTGACAATACTAACCACTGAGCCAAAGTAGCCTGTTAAAGGATTTTCCATGTTAAGTAATAAGTTGCCTGCTGACCTACTCACACTTACAAAAATGTGTGTACATAAACATAACTGTTATGTAGGCTATATTGGGATCGAAAGCATATCAGCATATAAGCCAAGGTCACAGTTATGGTATCGCACATTTTTATAAGAGTTTACAAAGTGCTTTAACGGTCACATGAAACCAAAACATACCCATAAAGTTATTTAAAGCAAGTAAAAACGAGACAGCAAAATAGAGAGCAGAAACAACATAATAGTAGCCTAAATATAGGCTAGTATAATATAATGCATCACATCAAAACAAGTCTATAGCAGCTTGAAGTGATTCAAGAGGTGATACTGATTCTCCTCCAGCAGATCTTTCCAAAGCCTAGGAGCCCTTAAGGCAAAAGTCCAGTCACCTTTAGTCTAAAGCTTGGACTTGGGAACAAAAGCCTTGAGGCTGATCATTGGCTCATAGAAGGATATGGGTCTGTGATACAGCTTGGGGGCCAGTCTTCACTTTGCTTTAAACGCAATTCTCAACCTCAACTCCATTCTGAAACTTGACCAGTGAACATGTGTAGGTTGGAGTGATGATTTTGTCTGTTAGTAGCCCTACCAGTTAAAATCCTATCTGCAGCCTTTTGGACAAGCTGAAGACATAAGGACACTTGGTTGATGCAAGAATAAAAAGTCACTGTGTGGACGCGAGGAAATAGTTTACAACCATGAATGACTTTGTCCAGATTTCTAAATGATAAAATGGCCTAAAAGTAAATTTTGGAAATTGTTCTCAACTAAAGGAAGCAAGAACCACACTTTCTACTCGTCCAAATCTTAAGTGAGCATCACGACTTCCCAAGTTTACCAGTTGAAGTTATGATAAAAGCCCACCTTGTTGTCCACGAGTTGAACGTAGCTGAACTCTGGAAAGGCGCTTTCATCTGATTCAAATAAGGTGAGGATGCATCGTACAGTCGACTCGGTTTCATCGGGTCGGTCTGAATGGTTTCCCTTTCCCTTCAAAGCACGCGGGGGTGACTTCTGGGGTAAAGCTGGCTTGTCGGGATCAGTGGGTATGGGTACATCGCAGGACAAAGTAGTCAACTGGACTCTCCGCGATTCAGCCATCATTAGTTTGATATTGCACAAGACAAAACGTGGCTTGTTTTGAGCACGGCATCGAGCATTTGATTAAGTAGAAATCGGTGCAGGTGTGCGCCAATACTTCTGCACCTGCTCAGCTTTGTCACTTCCGCACCGACACTTCCGCGCCGAGGAACACCGGCGTGCAGACAGTGGGGGACACCGGCATTCAATTTAACTTGCAATCATTTAAATAGTTTATTCAGCATTCCATTGTACTAATTCTGGAATTCCAACTTTATCGACTTCCGACTTCCAATGGATTTATCGGCTACTTGAGCTCTTTTAGGTGTTTAATCCTACCTTTACTGAGGGAAAAAGGAGCTAGTTCAATGACATCTGTCAATAAACCACAGGCACTTTGGTTTCTCCCTATATACAGTGTGTGATACTACATTTATGATGATGATTTATGATTGAGAGACCATCTCAAATCCTGAGGTGGGATCCATAGGGGCCTATAGGATCCATCAAAGGAGTTATCAAATGATTTGCAACAACCACTCCACTAATTTCTGGAGCAATTTTGGAATGCAAATGATTTTGGATGGGAAGTTAGCCTACAATTTAGCCTACTAACACACTGGTCTAGACTACTCTTAATCTACTTTCTGGAGAATTTTTATAGACAAGGGGACTGAGTAAAGTAAAATACATCACTCTTTTCCACTTGTTGTAGTTAGCAGGACGCCTAGTTGCCTAAATCTTGTCAATCTTGCCAATAGAAGGCAACCCTAACCACAAAACAATAACTCTCATAGGACACCACCCATCTTTCATCTGAAATTAGCAACTGAAGCCATGCAGGGAGCTACTTTTAAGTTTAGTAGCCTATATATTTACATAATCCACTTGTGGCATTTTGCTATTACTCACACCATTTGGCTGGATAGAGGCTACTATACCATGTCTGCAGAGGGCCATAAGCTGAAAGACATCTAACCTCAGTCTGGGGCTCCTCTAGAATGCACTTCAAATCTCATATCTGCGTTGTCCATTTCTGAATTCATTGTGTTGTAGTAAGATTTACTACATTCACTCAGTGTACAAAATATTAGGAAATATTGCCTTTCTACTGTTGAGTTGCAACTGATGTCTTGATTTTCAAGAGTACTTCATCTCCCATCCATGACTGAAGTGGATTCAGTCGTCGAAATCAATAAGGGATCACAGCTGTCACCTGGATCCACCTGCTCAACTATAAGAATAATACAGTAGGCACGACAATGCAATGCTCAAGTCCTGTGGCGACTAACATCCATCCTGCTGAAGTTTCCTTGAACAATACATTGAATCTCATCAGCTTAAGTTCTGTATCTGACCCTGCAGTCTGACCTTCCTAGAGAGGGTCTAATGAAAAGATAATTTCCCTACAGATATCAATAAATTATCATGTTATTATTATTATTAATGGCAACCTTTGAAAGGCTGGTTCTGCAGCACCTCAGACACCTGCTGGACCCATTCCTTTGATGCCATCATATCACTGTTCCACAGGTTTTATTCCCACATGACACGGTGAGAATCATGTTCTTTGATTTCTCTCGTGCTTTCAACACATCCAGCCCCTCCTGCTTGGTTAGGAGCAGGTGCACCAATGCAGGTGGACAAAACCATGGTTGACTTGATTACAGACTGCCTCACAGATAGTCTGCCTCCAGAGCAGTGTGTGGAAGGAGCTGCAGGGTAGCATTGGGGTGCACCAGGGACTTTACTGTGCCTTTTTTTTGTTGACCCACTACACCTCGGGCTTCAGATTAAACTCTAAGTCATGTCATCTCCAGACATTCTTGGAAGACTATAGAGGGATACATCAGTGAAGGCAATGAGGAGGAGTGTAGGAGTCTGGTGGAGAACTTTGTCAGGTGGTGCAAGATGAACCATCAGCAGCTCAACATCAGTAAGATGAAGGAGCTGGTAGTGGATTTCCATGTGACACCTGTCATCATCCAGGGCGAGGAGGTGGAGATGGTTCAGTCTTGAGTCTGCATATCAACAACAAACTGGACAGATCTGACTACACTACTACACTGTACAAAATAGGGCAGTTGACTGTTCTCATGTTCTTGTTCCTGAGGAGTTTCAGGGCTTTCAAAGTATGCAGACTACTTTACATGTTCTACCAATCAGATGTGGCCAGTGCACCATTCCTTGTGGTGGTGTTCTGGGGAGTGAGGCATTGGAGAATGAATGTAGTCAATGGAAGGTCTTCACAATTATAGTAAAGTAGTAACGTGTGTGTGTGTGTGTGTGTGTTGAGAAAAAGTGAGTGAGAGCACGGGCGTGTCTAGGGGGTGGCCTGGGGTGGACGACCCCTGAAATCTGACTGGCCACCCCAGGTGACACCCCAAAATCCTTAGTTATGGCTGATGGGCATGTTAGAGGTGGGACCATCAAGCCAGGGCATTGTTTTTTTTTGTTGTTGTTGATTTTTGTTGAAAACTAAGCTCCTGTGTTCCAAGAAGCAAAGAGAAAAACGGGATCTTTTAATGTGACAAAAAAAACCCATGTCTGACCAAACTGAATGGCAAACATGAATGCAGCACCTGAAGATAAAAACCAAGAGGTAATGTTAGTAGTCTACATTTTTTATATGCACACAGATGGTGATGCTTGGAAACATTATGGATAATTCTGGTTATTTTCAATCTGGGCCTTGTGTTCAAAATTTCATCACTTAATTTGATTGTGCATATTGTACATTTAGATTGTATTTTGTTTGTGGGTATTTTGATTGTGTATATTGTATATTTAGATTGTATATGATTTTATAGTGCCAGCATTGCTCAGGATATTCTGTTGATGTGTGTGTGTGTGTGTGTGTGTGTGTGTGTTCGTTAGTGCATGTACAGTGTACCTCTGTGCTTTAAATGAGACGTGTATGACCACATGAATTTCCCCTTGTGGGATAATAAAGTTTACCTTGACCTTGACCTTGAATTCAGTGATTCTCAACCATTTTCATATCAAGTGCCCCTAATTCAGTTCATATTAGGGCCAGAAACCCCCATTTGATTCGATTTTTTCTGTCAGACCAAAATTTGAGAATATTTGTATTGTTAGATAGCTGTTCCTGTGCCTGTTCCTGGTCCTGGGCCTTTCCCTGGGCCTGTTCCTGATCTTGGGCCTTTTCCTGGGCCTGTTCCTGGGCCTTTTCCAGGGCCTGAGCCTGTTTGGCCAGGCCCAGGAACATGAACTGGTTCTGGGCCTGAGCAGAAGAGTCAAGGTCCAGAATCTCGCTAACATATTCATCTGCCTCCCTCATCTTCTTATATTCCTTCCTGCTCCATTTCTTCTGGGTCTGGGTCTGTTCCTACTGCTGGACAGAGGAGTCCAGGTCTAGAACCAGCTTGAAATGTTCTTCTGCCTCTATCAACAGCAGATGTTCCTCGCTGCTGCAGACTGGGTTCAGGAGCCCAGTCTTTCTCTCCACAGGGAATTCCAGGTAGGTTGTCTGCCTCTGTGCTGTGGGCGGGGCTTACCTGGGCATCCTCTGGCTCCATGTGGCTGACATTATCAACAGCACATCTCAAGAAAATTTTGTTCCAGTGTCTAATTACATAAAATATAATGTCATCTACATGTATATAATATCTGATAAAACTCAACATATTTTCAAGCATTTCTCTAAATATATTCTCAAATATACAGTATGTGAAATGCATTTTTTGCAACTTATAGCTCTGATGACACTGAACTGCATCTGATCCCAGCAATCATGAGCAAACCTGAGAACTGCATCTTGATGATTTCTCACCAGTACTGATTTGACAGTTTGAAATATTTATTATTCTCAGGCAGGCTGCCAGTAAAATTCTGGAAATAAATCACTTAAATTCTAAACTACAATCTCCAGTTAGACTGTTCCATGTAACCTGAGAATTCATAAATAGTTTCAATTAACTGTACAAAGGACTAACAAGTGCTGAGATGAGCATCCATAAAACTTTAATCATCTGCATTTATTTAAGCATCTACATAGCAACAAACATAAGGGACATATAAGCAACATCAGTGGTTCTCAACCTTTTTCATATCAAACTTAGGGCCACAGACCCCCATTTGATTATATTTTTTATAGCGGATCCAAATCTGAGAATATTTTTTATTGTTAGATATGATTTTGTCCAGAATTGCTTGACTATCTGTAGGCAGAGAGAACCCCTGGAACACTCTCATGGACCCCTGGTGGCCCCCAGACCCCACATTGAGAACCACTGACTTAATTCACTGGAGAGCTTTCACATCTCCAGATAGTCGGGAACACTGTGGTCCAATAGGTAGGCTACAAACACACAGGGCAATCACAATCTCCAAGAGTTGAATCCAAAAAGTGATTAAAACATGTCCTTTCAACACCCACATAGCAGTGGGACCTGCCTACATCCTTCCTAAATGCCACGCACAGTGCCACCCAGCATTGAGTCTGTGCCCCACCTCGGCCACCCCAGTCAAAATGGCCTGGACACGCCACTGAGAGAGAGACAGAGAGGGGCAGATTGGCACCGCCACCGAGGTCTTCTTGGAGCAGTTGAGCTGCATTATGGCTTATTCACCAGGTGGGGGCGCTGGAGATCTATTACACGATAATGACCAACAGCATCACGTCGGAGCGAGTCAACACACTGCTGCGGAAATGTTTTGGGGGACTGGTGAGAGTTTGCTTTCACAATAATGAAACTAAAAGTTGGCGTGAAATTGCCACTAACCTAACAGCGACTACGGCAACAATTTCATTATTTGTGCCAAATTTATGATGTGACTGATGTGACTATGAAATGACATTTTTTGTCAGAGGATCCTCGTCAGTTTTGACGAGGCCCCTCATCACTCTGAACACATGAAGGCTACTCAGTAAATGTTTCATTAGATTTGGTTGACAATTAAATAAAAACTTAATTTCAGAAAATTGTATCACAATCATAACGTTCAATCGCATATTTCTAATTTGGAACTATGTGGCTAATTTCTGAAGAAGGCCCACGGCCAACTCCCCCATACTGAAGGTCTCAAGTCCATCACATATCCGTCACAGGAACAATGCCAATGTCATTGGAAGGTGGTCAGTGATGACACTTTTGGAAGTCACAACCACATTTTAGCAAATTTTCTTCAACATATTGGAACTTTAAGGACTTCTGTCAGAAGTATGTTAAGAAACATTGCCATTATAGGCTTACAAGTAGCCTAGAAATTTTAGTGGAAGTGTTTGTATCACAATTATAGCCCTTCGATGAAAACCATTTATTTATAGCAGGTGCTCAAGTATAGGCCTACTTGCAAAATTGCTCAATGTATTTCCAGTTCAGAACAAATTTTATTGAAAACAAACAAAAAACTTTCAAGTGCTTCAATACCAAATTAAATTACCAAAATGGCCTATATAGGTTTATCTCATGGTGATCCATGTAGGCTTTTGTTCACTTTGGGGGGGGGGGGGGGGGGGGGGGCTGCTTCACAAATCTGCTATTGCGTCAAATAGGCGAAACAACAGTGTTTGTTAAAGCCAGTGTTTTAACCAGATTGAAAACAAATGACAATCAAATCTGGAAAGTCATGTCTAAAATCTGCGGGCCACTCACGGTTCTCCTGCACCCGCAGTCTGCACTCGGATTGCTTTCCTTCCAGTGAATTGACTTTGACAATTACAATAACGGGATAATTGCAATCTGTCACCATACATTCCGTGTTAGCATATCACAAAACGAATTCTAACGTGATTCACTCCACACATGTCCCTGATCTACATATACACAGCACCCCACTTTGCAATTATAACCGAATTTCACGGTGCGGGGCTTTTAATGCAAATATGGATCTTTTCTGGCCAACAGGACTGCCAAAGAGAGAGAGAGGGAGGGAGGGAGAGAGAGAGAGAGAGAGAGAGAGAGAGAGAGAGAGAGACCGAAGAAGAGGATCAGATTGCGGGCAGCCTTTGTTTAACTAGCCTCGCCTCTCAAACGAGTTAATGGGATGGAAGATATTGCCACCCTGCGCTGACGGTGCGAGGTCGAACAGAAGCGTTGAATTAAAAAAGGCGTCAATAAATGTGCTGGAGACAATGAGCTAAAATACACCCGAGCAGGACAAAGACAGACAGATGGAGACGGCGGGGTAGCCCTGGTCTCTCCGTGTGTGCGTGCGTGCGTGTAAATGTGTGTTTGTGTGTGTGTGTGTGTGTCTGTGTGTGTGGAGGGCGGTCTGGTTCGTGACAGGGACCCCATCAGTGGAGGATCAGAGTGGGGAAATTGGAGGACAATGTCGGGGGGAATAATTTAAACCGATTGGGGAGGCGGTGTCCCCGAGGTGCATAATTCACTCATTCATTAACTAGACCAAACAAGAGCCAATATTAATTAACTCGTTCCGAGTGTGAGGCGCCCCTAGAAGCGAGTGCTTTGTTTTCAATTGCCTACAACACGTTTTGGAATTATGGTTTTGGAATCAGTGCCGACAGGCCAAAGGGTAAACTAGCGTGTTAAGCCTAGAATAATTCTAGGCATGAGTGTATAGGCTGTAGTTTTATTTTGGCTTTTGTTGAAACGAAAAAGCCTCTATTCTTCACTGGATAGACCAATACAAAATTTAAAAAAAAATTGCGCTCTCTCTCTCTCTCTGTCACTCTGTCACTCACTGACACACACACACACACACACACACACACACACACACACACACACACACACACACACACACACACACACACACACAAAACAGACACACGGCAGCAACTCAGCTTTTACTCTGAAATAGGCCAATTCGTTTGTCCACTGGGCGGCGCTCTGCCACTGATCCACGGTGTCAGGCCCTGCTAACTTTGATTAAGGTTTAAATTGGCTGAATTTAATGAACGTTGCCTAATTAGGCAGGATAACAGCGTTAATTGATAAGTAATTATCTGCCACAAAATGTTATTAATTCTCAAGCTCAGTCTTAGCGTTCAGAGCCTAAACCCATCCTCTTCTCCCGCCTTTCCCTACAGCATTTTGTGTTTATGTAAACAAGCAATGGTAAACAATTAGGCATATGTTAGGACGGGATATTCAAGAGGGTATCAGGCTGCGCTTGGTGGACTGACATTTATGTGAAATTATTTACTTTCACTGACTGATATCTTTCAGCATTAGTTCCACAAAACAAACATTGACATAACTCTTCCTAGTCCATTCATTTTGACTATGATCCATGGACTGCATGTGGAAAATAAGGTGCAAGAGAAAAAGTTCAAAAAAGTGTCTCTTTGACTGGTAATGAGAACTTTTTTGTTGTTGTTTTTAAAGGGTGTTGAAAAGGGTTATTAGGTACTATAGTTCTGCTTAGATTTATTTTAATTGTTGTAAAAATTTTAAGAGAAACTTATTAAACCAATAATCCTCTCATTTGACATGAGGTCCCTTCAAAAAATAATATTTCACGTTAGTACAACATTACTTTTTACAACATGAATTGATAAAGTTATGGCTGCCCTGATTATTCATAGTTATGTCAGTCAGTTTCATTTTGTAATTTTAGTTCAGCTGTCATACTTCTAAGACAAAGTATGATGATATAGACACTATTCTCTTTTTTTCTGACTGTGTGGTCGCAATTTTCAAGATATAATTTGGCCTGTATCATCAATTGATGAAGAAGAAAATGTTCTACCAAAGTAAAATATTGATTTAAAGCACCAATACGATAAGATTTTTAAGAATATTGATGGACTCTTGAAAGGAAAGGTGGAAAACTGCATCATTCAGGTCACATTTTCTATGAAAAAGACAATTTACATGAATTTTTACCAACTATCTTCAAATTGGCCATGTTTCCTTTGGCTGCTCATCTCTTGTGCTGCTCCAGTTGCTGGTGGCCTATGCCATTCAATTCATTAAATTTCCCAGGCTTTTATCTAGCCCAGATGCAATAATGACAAATACCAACAATGTTCACCTTAACCTAAAGCAAAACACAAACATGGTTCCTGAAAATACATGTAATGTAATGTAATGAAAATGTTCAAAATATTAAACCATGCACATTTACAAAGCCTGCTGGTGCCCATACATGTGCAAAAAGATAATAGGCCTATAACCAGATCTGTTAAAATGACAGTAAGAGGAATCCTAACACATTTCTTCCAGGAGGAACTGAACCTTGTGGATGTTTGAGTCACCCAAACTTCTTAGAAGAACCTTTAAAGCTTTGCTGTTTTTTACAGGTTCACTGTGCATGTATTTGTGTGTTTGTGCATGTGTGTGCATGTCAGGTGTGCATGCAGGCTTACTAAAAAAACAAAACAAAACAAAAAGGGTCTACGGATGCACTCACATTTTTCACACTTCAAATCAAAACAATTTCCATGTACTTCTCTGTCAATCGTGGTTCTCTGCAGAGCCGCTGTGCACGAGTCTTCGAGACAATTCAGGAGATCCCATAAGAACCTCACAAACACACAGGTTCCTGGGTATGGAAGGTTATCCATGAGCTGGATAGCTGTGTCATTTTGGCACTCAGTTCTTTAAACAGCCTCTATAAAACATAAAAATACCATTCAAATCTTTGGAAGGGCGCTTTACAAAGGCTTGCTCTCTAACCATGCCTTGAATTATGACTTCTTAGATTACACCCTTAAGGATGTTTTCAGAGGTACAAGACAGTGTTAGGCCATATAAAATCTATATGGCTGAAGAATTATATATAGTGATAATTTTATCCATCAGCATATTGTAAATGAAACTGACTTATCTGGAGTTTTATACTTGCTTGAAAATTACCTCCAGAATTATGATTAAGAAATTGACAAAACCCTCTTAATCAGTGATACAGTATGTTGTGCCATTTTTGACTACATGATATTAGAAATCGATTGTTGCACGTTTTTTGTACTTTTTGGCATATAAACTATTTGATAAACTCAGTAAATACTGGATAAACTGAGGTGAAACTGTAATAGCTTATTTTGCTTATTTAGCTCTCTAAATTCCTGCATTTACCTGTGTCAGAATAATAGCACATATCCTGGTAGAGGTCTTATTTAGGATCTATGTATTGTCATATGTATCCCAATTGTCATATGCCCCTACGAATAACCATGTATACATAAATATACAGATTATTTATTAATATTATGGAAACTAAGCAAAAACCAACAGAAAATGGGATCAAATATACATGTCTCATCACAATATATGCTAGGCATTTCCAGTGTCTCATACATAGGTTAAGATCTGATTCAGGTTATTGTAAGAATATGATGTTTAGGCCCATATGGACAAACTCCAAACTAGAATAGCCTACTTGAGTAATCCAAATGGTAACAGTATTGGTGCAGGTACTGACACACTCGGTGTGAGTAGCCATGCTTTCCAATAGAAACAACAGTATTTGCATTAATGGAATACTAATACAGACATGTTTTAGGTGCCTTAGGTGCCAATACTAAACTTTGTAAATGGGCTGAAACGGCACATTAACTCATAAATTGAAAAGTAAGGGTTAGGAGACAGAGGGACTCAGTGAGATGAGAAGACAAAACCCAAACATGGACCAAAAGTGCCACAAAGACCTTTGTTTTAAGTCGGGCCCTATATTGCAGCTCTTTCACACACAGGCCACTCTGAGCTATTCATTAAAGTGATTTAAATGAGATGCGCGTTAACTTGGTTCCTAATTAAAACATCTTTCCTCGTTTACAGAGTGGGTTTAAGCGGGCCTCAGGGGGGTGGGGGGTGTGTGGGGGTGGGGGGTGGGGGTATTCTTGCCTCCTTCCATCCATCCACTGTCTCACTGCCGGCAGATGGTTTTGTTGGGCTCCAGTAGCCAGCCAGTGGCCGAATAGGCCTATAGGCGGATCCATTCTTCCTGCATGCCTATCAGATCTGAACATTTGCTTTAACCCCCCCTCATCCCCAACCCCACCATACACATACACACACACGCGCACACGCACGCGCACACGCTCGAGATGATCAACGGGAGGAGAGAATATGGATTGGACCGGTAAAAATGTATGCAAATAATTCGAGTACAAAGACTGCGCACAAATTGGCGTTACCATTTCTCAAATTATATCATTACTATATTTTGAAAATGTTAATTTGCATAGCGGATTTCCCTGGGGGGGGGGGGGGGGGGGGGGGGTAAATTAGGTCTATTTCCGTGCGGCTCATGCCAAGACAGCCAAGGAGCAGAGAGAAGAGAGAGAGAGAGAGAGAGAGAGAGAGAGAGAGAGAGAGAGAGAGATCCGATTCCCTGATAACAATTAAACTGGCATTGTGGACTCCTTCAAGCATTGATAATTTTTGGCATATTAAGCACGTTTTAGCAAAAGGTGATAAGTCACTTTTAATTGAAATGAAATTATTGCTCCAGTGGAAGTTTGGCTATTGTTAAAGCCCGTTCTCATTTTATATTCCTCTTTACATAAACGCAGAGAGTTTAACGGGGCATTAGATTGTCAGGACTGACTCAGATAATTTGAATAGAATCACGTTTCATCTTTCTATCAAACAAGAGGTGAATTAAAGAAGAAAACTTCAAATCAATCACAATTCGCGTCTCCCTCCTATTATATTCTGTCAGCCGCACAATTATGCTGATAATTAGATGGAGGAAAAGTTTCTAATTGCATTGGATTAGAGAAGGAGCTAACACTCGCAGGATCAGAAGGAAATGGGTTCTTTCCTCCTCTAAATTATCAAAGCTTCCATTATGTGTCAGGAAAAAGATTTGTGGAAAAACCAAAACATCAATACATAAAATCCCTTCACTCTTAATTGGAATCGCATCTAGTTTCCCGGTTTTAGGCTGCACAAAGCACACAGGATCAAAATCACCTCCCAACAATTAATTTAGATTACCCGACTCTTAATTATCAACCAATCGACTAAATAATGAGCGACTTCATTTAGTATGCAGTAATTGAGTAATTAACCATCCACCGCCTCACCTTAGTTTGCTAATTAAAAATAAATATGACTTGATTCCTTGTCTCAAGAGGTATATGGAGGGTTTTGTGGTTCAAAGGAGATTCTTATTTTAGGTACATGGTTCTGAGCTTTTTTCTTTTTTTTTTTTCTTATGAGTCCTTTTTGGAAAAGACTGTTTTGTAAGGATTCTTTGGTGAAAAAGCGAGTGTGCGTGTGCGCGTGTGTGTTTAAAGGTTTGGTTGATGTTTTAGCTAATGCTGGCCCTAACACTAAGCCTCTAAGTCCAAATTGGCCATTTTGGATATCACTGAATAAATGTATTGTTGGTTATGTGTGTAATTCTGAAACCCTGACAAATGATATTTCAGCTGAAACACATTGGTTTTTAATATTAAAGTTTTCTCAACTGTTCCCCAATAGTAGCTGAATTATTTTCATTCCTAACCCTAACTGTAACAGTAACCAACTTCTTGCCCAAGTCTAACCTTTTCTGTGTCCGGTGATGGTGAAGTAGCCAAAGACTACCCAGTTCTCTCTCATATTCCCTTGGTAGCCTCTCTGACTGATTGCCACCAAAAACCTTCCCTCCTGTGTTTCTTCTCCTCCATCCCACTCAGTAGTCCTACCATCTGTCTCAATAAAGAAAAATAATAAGGAGAATGGCCTATATACTAAAAAAAAGCTAACCCTAACTTTAACCTTTGTAGGTTTTACTTAAACTGGCTTCAGTTAGAAATTGGCTAAATTGCTATAGAGTTCAAAATGGTTTTGGTTAGAACCGTGAAAAGGAACTGAAATGATTGGTTGGTTGTGAGTGTAATTACAAATCTTTAAATTTCTGTTTAAACATTCCAAGGTTCATAACGTTTTGTATTCATTAGTTCAAAATCACTTAAGTTGGACCACAGCAACCAAAGCTTAGAATTTCAAGTTGTCAAGTATTAATAGTCTGTGGAATGAGCCATGACTTTCTGCCTTTTCTATACCATTTCTTACTTTTGAACAATTACTGTACATTTCATTTTTTGTGAGTCTGCAGTGTGCACATTTATAAGCATAATGTTGATGATTGCAACTAGCCTGCATTAATACATGGAGAGAAAGCACTTAAGTATACACACAGAATGAATCTTCCGCTGGGGCAACCCTAAATGATATTCACAACTGAATCAGCTAAATCTGTCGGTAAAAATGTCCCAGTGAATATCTTATAACAAGATAGAGCTAGCTGAGCAGTTTTATGTTTTGTGCAATATTTATTTATTTTGCAAGTATTTTGGACAGAATCAAATTACCTGGCAAGTTGGAACTTTGAACCGTTGGTCTGCCTGCCACCTATCATGATGACTGGTAGCCGACTGGTAGCTAGCACCAGAGGTAGCCCCTGAGCCACAGTGGGAGGTCAGGGCACACTGGTGACCTCTAGTGGCCCACAGGGAGTAGTCCAGTACAGGCATGCCAGAGGTAAAGGCTGACGTCAAATTTGTAGCTAGTTCAACTAGGTATTCTAGCTAGCAAAACACTTTTTTACCCTATTCCACTACAATAATGCTGTTAATTCACACACTCTATTGATACTAACACTATTTGGTGCCACCAAACATTGTGTTAGCGATACTGGAAGTCGATTAAAATTCTGACTTTCCCTGAACTGCCAGTTAGCTGTTTCAAGGGGTCAGATAATTCCCAGTTTTGATTTTCTATGAATGCAGGGTAGCTCGTTAATTGGCAAACTGAAGGAAACAGGAACTACAAGTTGAGTAGGAACTGTGGAACCTAAGCCCTAGGGCTACAGATCTTAGTTTGTTTCCACCATAAAACCTAAGATCGAAGCCCCACTCCAATCACGCACTAGTTACCTGAGCAGGACCCCTATCTGCATCAACAAAGTCTCCGCCATAACCAGTGAGGTCCTGATCAGCAGGGGCTAACTTCAGTCAGTGCTGAGGTACCTTCAAACTAGACATGTAGCTGAAACATTGGAGGAAGTGGGGGCAAAAGATTACCCTAATTCTTTGCACATACTTAAGGAGGCCTATAAAGATATAAAACGCTCATCAATTTTCCAGTTTGCCAAAAAAGTGCCATGCCAAAGTCAGCAGACTTGACTAGTATTATTGTAGTCTAGACACTGAAGCAGATTTGACAATATTAGATAATTCACGTTACAAATGTTACAATATAATCATCTTTATCTATGGACAATCACTTTACAATGGCTCTTTAAAGAGAAATGATGTAACATAAAGTAGCCTTGTAAGATACGCTCTTTCAGTGTAGTTGTGTAAAATTGGCTACACCGTGTTATCTGTTATGAGCAACTTCTCTTTGTTTACAACAAAACAACAGCAAAACACTTTATGATGTAAAGTTAAATAAAATTTCTGATGATGCTGAAAAATTTGTCATTTATCATTTATCCTAACCACATGTAGGGGGAAGCAATCGTATGGCTTTATATGTGTGTCTGAAATTTCAGAGGAGCAGAAGAGCATGAGCAATTGGCAGGGAACTCCAAAGTTTGTCAAATTGTCTCTCAGTGCAGTGTGGAGCTCCCCGGGCATCAGGTGACTGAAGAGCTACCTGTGCAGGGAATAGGGTTTAGGCCTGAATCCTTTGGAATGGAACGTAGCCCTAGTCTCATCTCAAAAGTGACCAAGTTACTATTGATGCATTGGTTGCATGGTGTGGGTCCACATCCACCTGACCTAAGGGGGGAGGTACTCAGATGAAGACAAAGGACACCCCACACCCCCTCATCAAAATGTCATGGAAAAATATTGTGCACTTTCAAACTTTTAAGAAGTTATCTTTAACTAGATCGTCCCCTTCAGGCTACGTGGGTCATTTTTTCCCAGGGCACCATGAGCATTCTGGTTTTTGTTCCATGACTTGTACAGTATCTTGCTCGAACACACTCTCGCACACACAAATACACAAACTAACAATAAACACAATAGGCCTACATCTCCATGGATGTCAGATATAATTATTCCGCTTGGATTTGCAGAAAGTCTTCTAATTCAACATTAAGTTGCTATACCTTTCAGCTGAAAGTAAAATGGAACACAGTGATGAACAACCACATGATGCATGCTCCGGTTGTTTGATTGTGCCAGCTTTTCAGTCAGCAACAATATAAACATTTTATTTAGACCAGGTTTTAATTAGAGATATCTTATTAAATACAATATGAATAGATTATATATGAGGGGTTCTAAGGGGAAGTGCTAATTGGATGTTTTATGTTATACAATAATATTGAGATTTTGACCAAGGCTGATGGATTTTGCTAGTATACTTAGGCTATAGTAAATGTATTGACTTTTACTTAAAACAGCAGTTTAAAGAATGTCTATTCTTCATTTGGGGACCCCTGTGACCCCCTGAAAGTGATCAAAGGGGCCTATTATCCTTGGAACCGCTGATTTTCAGATTGCTATTATGGTAATTTTGACAAAGTAAAAGAGAAATTTAAATAGATTAATCTTGGCACTTCCTTGAACAATCAACTCTTCAGCCTATCCTCTTATTTGGTATTTAGTCAGAAAGGCTACCTCAAGTCCGATTTTACTATCATGCAGTGTCACCTCATGTTATAATTTTTTTTTTCTTCCAAGAATGTGTATAGTCCATGGTGTTTAGACATAGGTACTTAAGCTATACGTGAGAGAGAGAGAGAAAGAGAGAGAGAGAGAGAGAGGGAGGGAGGGAGGGAGAGAGGGAGGGGGGGGCAAGCCGAACCCTGGCCTGTATGTGAGTCTCGCACATCTTATTATCAAGTTAATTAAAGCTAGCATCTGACAATGTCACTCGTGCCCAGCAAAAAAGGAGGAGGAAGGAAGAAAAACGAATTTAAATGCTGCGGTCTCTCAGGACCGCATGTCAAGGGCTGCTTTTCATCGAGCACTGCGTGTGTTTGGCTCGCACAGCGGCTGGGGAAGCGGAGGGGGGCCTTTAAAAAAAAAAACGCTTTTATAAGCAAATGACAAGAAGGCATTGGATTTTGATGTTCAAAAAATGGCAGAAGGAAAATAAATAGACATCAGAAAGGGGAGAGAAGAAATAAAAAAGGAAATAGAGAGAGCAAGTGAGAGAGAGATAGGCTATAAAAAGAGCCGGGGTGACATCAAAAGCCCCTCTCAAGCCGTTCAAAGTTGCACTAAGATTGGGGAAAGGGGGTTTAAAACAGCCCAACGACCAGGGAACATTAAAGAGTCGATTTAAAAACTAGACATTGAAATGCAGAAAGCCTGCTCGTGTGTGGACTTGGGGTCAAGTAACGGAGGGATTATATGGTTCTTCATAATAATATTAATTAAACAATTTACATGCTAATAAGGTAACAATTATCGGAGCTTCTGGTGAAAGATTCAGGTTATTACAACACGCCAATCCCAGGGCTACGGGGTCACACGCAGAACAGCAGAGAGAAATCTCAACTCAAATTAACATTCTGTCAGCTCCAGAAATTGGATAAATAAAGTCGAATTAATTCACAGTAATGGAAGAGGGAGGGGGAGGCACTTATTCAACCAGCTCTGATTACCATTCAGTATTCACCAGCACGCGGGTGGCTTTCTGTCAAGAAATTTAACACAAAATGAAGCAGTCACCGCCTCAGGCAAGATTTGGCCCCTCCGACACCGTTTACAATTTATATGTATAATCTTTCTCTCCCCTCTCTCTCCCGCCCCTCTCTCTCGTTTCCCCAAAGATGTCCACCTGGACACCCAGTTGCTTCTGGCCTATGTCATGATTGTAAATTTCAAAACCTTGTATTTTCCTATAGGCCTAGTAAAAGGCAATAGTAAAAATCGAGCACCATTTCCCCCTGCACTATAGGACCCTTAACTGGATAGGACAACTTGAAATCTTTGCATATTGGTCAATATTTTTTACATTTGTGCTTCAGCTTCGCTAAAATGGCTTGATAGTATTGCTTACTGGAAGCTTGCAGTTAGCTGTGTCCCTTGGTTTCAATAGAGAAAGCTAACAGAATAAAGTTTACACACAGTTGTGTCTGGAAGAGAACAATAACCAACAAAGTCTCACAATGTCAAAATAAGTCATTATGGGTTCTATCCCAATAAATGTTTTTCAGTCAGAACCCTTTTATCATCTCTTGAAAATGCCTGGCTACACATGGAATGATTTGTTTGTTTGTTCTCAAAGGGATCTACATCAGTGTTTTTGCCTAACCATGCATAGATCGAAATAATTACAAGGGTTCTATCTGGCAGCATTTTTATCAAGAGTGTGCATTATAAATTGAAAAATAAATAGCAATATTCTGTGTTTATTGGCTTACTGTCATAAGTAAATTCAAGTAAACATAAAAGGATTGCACCAGAAGTTTTTTATAACAAAGAGCCATTAAGGGTTTACCAAAGAACCAAAGCTCTGTTGATTATAGTATCTTTGGCTTATCCCTGCTACCTGAGGGCTACAGACTCCATGTAGGCAATCCCTTTTTCCGCAATTTTTCCGAAGGCCAATAAATAACTCTCTTAGTCCATATAGTTTGACCACACACTCTAAATAAAACAAGGTTATACTAAGCTCCTTTAAGGGTTCTTCAGCTGGTCCCTGTATGAGGTTCTTTAGGTGTGATTTTGTATCCTTTCTCAGGAGTTATTGTGGATAAGAATGGAAAATAAGTACATTCTCTTACTGTCTATTCTATGCATCAGAATCTGGAAAAAACTGTATGATTCCAATTTCATGGTTGCTCTGCTTGATAGTCTAACCAACTGAGCTACACCGGATGATTGGTTGTTGCAAGGTTTCTTAAACAGTACATGGTGGAGCAATAATGGTGGTGGACTAAAAACCACTAGGGCCCACTAACTCCATTTTGCTTGTGTTTTTTTTTTATTATTATTGTCATTGTTATTAGCTAGCCTCTGAGACTGCACTGACCACACATAAGAATAATTCTGAAAGACGAAACTAAAACAAAGAAAGGTCAAGCATGTTATCATCTTTTAGTCAATTACTTTCAAGAAACCTATGAACCCTTTTTCTTTTCCAAAATTGGCTCTTCAGATTTAAAATTTTTCTAGGCAGAACCATGCCACCTTGCAAAGGCTGTGTGTCTGTTATGCATCTTTTTCTAGGAGAAAACCACTGCAGGACACTGGGAAGTGTTGGGATGTAGTACTTTGGTGCAATGAGGTAAAAAAGTCCTGTGAATACATTTTATATCGAAAACTTTTCACCCATCATTCAAAGGAAAGGCACAACGCTTTTCTGTGTAAATGTTTCAACCTGAAGTGCCACAAACAGCTGCAGAAAAAAGGTGGAACATATTGACTAAAGGTGTGGCCACATCCTCTCCCTGAAACAACTGAAAGAAGGCCACTGGACACAAGGCATAAGAATCATTTTGAAACCTTTATTTTTACACTTCAAAGAATCTGACATCTGTATAATACACATCCTAAGTCCATGTAGATGTATTGTGTTCATGTCTGTATGCAGTGTTTTTTCATATGCATCCATCAGCATATTCTCACATCTGTTCAAGCTAAGGCCCAAGACTTGGATCCATTTTCAACCTAATTTTGTGCATGGCATTCGTGAGCCTGTTCTCATATCAAATTTGTACTTGCACTGTAAATGCACTGTAATTTCATATGATATTCTATGAATTGAGTGAAACAGGAGGCAGAGCTCACATGACTGAAACGTGGTAGTTTGACATGGAAGTAGCAAAGTGGAAAGTGAAGGTGTGGAGGTCGGGGTGGTGGACGGCGTCGACGTTTGCCTTCAACTCTGACGACCCAACTTCAATTCTCGACTCATGCAAAGATGTTTTCTGCTCTAAGAGAAGTTTTCATTGCCAGCAGAAGTTTTTCATATTTAAACATGACCAAAATCTTACCCTAACTTTAAGTTGTGTAACCTTAACCAAAGTTTTAGTTGCCAAACTTTAACCCTAACCTTAACCTAAGTTGTTCTGGCACTATGATAGGTTATGCGACTGGCCATGCAAACGTATATTACGAATCAATGCGTAGGTGCAGTACAAATCAAGGGTGGATACGTTTTTCGCAAGATATCATAGGAACGTTGTATAAGAACATGTTGCAATATTGGATTGACTTAAATAAACCTGCTAGCCTCATGAGCTAGATGATGTTGATCACTATCTTTTGGGGTGCTTCTGTTAACGATGGAAGATAATAAGGGATGGTGTTAAATGCACTTAAAGAAAAATAAAATGCCTGCACATGTTCTCCTCTTTGACTGACAAGTTAGCAAAATGTTTGCAGTAGCTACAAGCTATAGGCAAGCAAGCCCCCATGCATGCCAGTCATGCTTTCTTGGTATGGGAGAGATCATGTTGTCAAACTCCATTGGGAATTCAGGCAGTTTAAGGTTGCCTTGCTTATCAGTAAATATGCCTCCTAGAACATGACACTGGTCAATTCAGCATACATACAAGCAGCACTTGCAATGTCAATTATATAATATACGAGATCCGTGTTTTTATTTTTTTATTTTGGCTATATCTTTGGTGATAAGCAGTCACTGTTGTGGTGTTTTTTTCATTGTGCTTCCCAGAGATCACCTGGCAATCACACAATATCGCCAGTAGGTGATGTCTTTTTCCTTGAATTTTCTGAAGTTTGAGTTTGTGTAAGTCCTACTGGACATTTCTTTGGGTAGCTATCACTATTCATGCTAACTACCCAGTTCTCCTTTTATTTATTCCAAACAAACCAATGTTGCTGCTGGAGGAAAAAGAAAACCCATGACTTCCTGTGCTGCAGAGGAATTTGCCTGGGAAAGAACTACCCGACTCCAAATATTTAGAACAGTAAA